>NC_143159.1:19249724-19297730 GCF_041381405.1 Jatropha curcas
CACCGACAGGGCGGCAGCTGCCGCCCAGCCCCCTGGGCGGCACCTGCCGCCCGGGACCCGAAAATGGCCTATAAATAGGCCATTTTCAGTCCAATTTTGGCACCCCGGTCTGTGTTGACGGACGAATCCTTCTCCCTCTCACGCTCCTTGCGTTTTCTTTACCGCTTTTTGCATTTAATTTAATTTTTATTGCATTTTTATTGTGATATTTGGACATTAAAATTAAAGAAATTAAAATTAATTAATATTTCCTAAGCGAGGAGCTTAATCCGGAGTTAAGAAGCGGTCGTCGATTAAATCAGGTATGTAAACAAAACTCTGCCTATTTAATTTTAGCACTTCATGCATATTTCTCTTCTACTCTTAATAATTCTACAATTGCATAAATGCATCCACGTCATTATTTTTGGTAAATAAACTGCCTTAATTAATTTGATTAAGCTTAAATGCCCGGTCAATCAATAATCGTGGTATTAAAGTTTAAATCCGACAATATTGGCTAAAAGAGCCTAGTTAATTAATAACTACGGTTCAATTGCCTTATTTCGAACGAATCCGGCTTAAGTCCAATTAATCAATAATTGTGGCTAAAAGCCTTAATCAATCACGTTTCGACAATAAATTGTGATTAAGCTCGAACGCCCGATTAATTGATAATCGTGGCATTAAAGCCTAAATCGCACATTTTGGCAAACTAATTGCCTAGAACAACACCTTTTGGCCAAAGGCCTAAAATCAACCATTTTAGCGACAAATCGCGTAAAATCGACATTTTTGGCAAAATGCCTTTAAAATCAACCATTTTCGGCTCAAAGCCGTAAAATCGACATTTTTGGCAAAATGCCTTAAAATCAACCATTTTGGCGAAAATCGCCTAAAATCAACATTTTTGGCAACAATTGCCTAAATCAAATCATTTTGGCTAAAAGCCATTAAAATCAACATTTTTGGCAACATGCCTAAAAATCAATCAATCTTTGGCGAAATGCCTAAACAAAAATGCACGAAGCATACACACAATCATGCATAAAGCATACACACTCATGCACGAAGCATACACACAATCATGCATAAAGCATACACACAAAAATGCACAAAGCATACACAAAATCATGCACAAAGCATACACACTTATGCACAAAGCATACACACTTATGCACAAAGCATACACACTCATGCATAAAGCATACCCATTCAAAGCCCTTCAAAGAAGGCCTATCGAACTACGTTGACTTTGATCTTCCATTGAAACGGAAGTACGTAGTAATGTTCGGGATTTCACCCCGGGTGGCAAGTCAAAATCACTCAAACATTTTATTAATCCATCATTTACCTTGCAAAGCATTCATTCATCGGTTAGTTTATCGGCATGACATAGTCTCGGGATCCATCTCGGGTTCGTAGATTGTGCCTTAATCATTGGGATAATTAATCTAGTAACTAGGTTAATTAAAAATGGAGTCACTTAGGGTTTTTTCCTAGTTTACCCTTAAATAATTAAACAAGGTGGCGACTCACACACTCACGTGCATTTCTTCTCATTCATCATATGCATCACATGCCTATGTGCTTTTGGGAAAGGGGTTCACAGGTTATAGCATCAAGTTCTTCGGTTAGGTCATTCAGATCCAGGACACAGATGTTATTCATCTCACGGAACAGTTCGAAAGGATCGACCAGTTCCTGGTCAGCCATAATAGCATTTACCCCGTGATTTGGTAAGGGGTTGGTATTAATGTTTGGCTTACTTCTCGGAATAATTGAACCGTTATCCACTAGGTCCTGGATGCGGTTCTTAAGCGTCCAGCACGCTTCAGTCTTGTGCCCATGGCCCTGTGATACTCACAGTATTCATCAGCCCTGTAATTCCTTGGTAATGGATTTGGTGGTGGCCTTGCTTCCAAAGGCTTGATGTAGTTGGCTTTGACAGCCTCTCGGAATACCACAAGGATTGGCATTCCAAGATCAGTGTATGTCCTTCTCGATGATTGATTGTTATTCCTCATGTTTCCCACACGTAAAGGATTCGTGGGGGTGATGCTAGCCACTTCATGGACTTTGCTAGCTTGGCTAGGTTTCTTGTACTTTGAGGTCCCTGAGTCTTCTTTCAGTTGCCCCATTTGAATCAGATCCTCTACCTTCGTAGCAGTGGCAATGAGCGACTGGAATGTTGGTAGATACTGGGTCCGCAACTGCTGTTGGTAGACAGGTTGTAGCTTCTTGATTATTATGTCTACCTGCTCTTGCTCAGAGGGCCGGTTAATCATCTGGGCGGCCTTGGCCCTCCACCTCGTAAGGAACGAGGAAAAGGGTTCATTGCTTTTTTGCTTGGTGGTTTCTAGTTCTCTTCGAGTGACATCCACCTCCATGTTATAGTGGTACTGTGAATTGAAGGCATTACAGATGTCTTCCCATGTTTTCATCTTAGAGCGGTCCAGGTTAACAAACCATCTCAAAGCAGCACCGGTGAGAGATTGTTGGAACAACTGAGCAAGGAGCTCGCTGCTCAAACCAAATGGGTTAAGAGCACCCACATACATCTTCAAGTGAGTTTTAGGACGAGTAGTTCCATCAAATTTGTCCATGTTGGGCATCATGAACTTGGTTGGCAGTCTTGCCTCGGGGAACAAGGATAAGGAGTCCATGTCCACTACTTCTTTGTGGGTCTTGAGAGCAGTGATAGATCTTTCCAGGAGTTCTAGCTTCTCTCTCACTCTCTGAGCTTCCAGCTCGGAAGCAGTTTTGGATGGCACATCATCCAGGTTTAGGGTGGGGTTTGTTGGTTCAGCAGCAGGACCCTGATTAGAGGCAGCAGGTCCACCTCCCCCGGCCGAATTTCCATTACCATTCCCATTACCCAATTCAGCTACCAGGGCGGCCCTTTGGGCGGCCAGGGCCTCATTCATTCTGGTCTCCATTCTGGCCTCCATTTGTTCAATGAGGGTTTGGATATCAGCAAGCGATGCCATTGGTGTAGGTAAAGCTGTCGAAGTTGTAGGTGAAACTGGTGTAGCTGGTGAAGCTGGTGATAGTACTGTAGGTGTAGCTGGCACAGATGTGGGCACTTGGATCGTGGGCACCTGTAAGGATAAGGGTAGCTGGATTAGGTACAGTGGTTGGTGTGTCAAGGTAACTGATGTAGATCGACCCTTTTGTCCGACTGTGCATGGATTAGAAGAGTGTTTCATGCTCTCTTTGTGTTTACCCCATGTTTATGATATGTTGTGAATGCGCATAACAACACGTCATAATCTGTTTAATGAATATGATTCACATCATTGGGTGCATATAGTCCTAAAGGATAGGTTCTACAGGCTATGACTCAAATAGAGAATCAGTTTATAAGGGACCCTTGAACCTTGAGTATGGATATACCTAACCATATGTGAAACAAAGAGTGTCGCGTGGGTCCAACGGTACGCATACCCATGGGCCACCCCCAAAAGGATTAGGGGCGATTTGCGGTAACAGGGAGGACGCTTTGGCTGTCCGTCGATATAATCAATGAGACCTGCCGATCAGCGCTACTTGCTATCCAGACTCAGAAGTTTGAACAGAGAGAGAAGAAATTCATTTGAAATTCATTTTTTTTATGCAATGGAGAAAAAGATTCTCAATCGTGCAAATAGATCAACAAATTCAAAATATTTTAATTTAGTTGTACAATCAAGTTCAAATTCTCCTTATCCCATATTCTTAAAGAAAGAATACTGGATTTTTTTTTTTGTTGGGGTACCCTGCAAAACAAAGCATAGTAAATAATACCCTAAAGAAGGGCAGGTTAGTTTATGCAGCAATTGTAGTCCACTTATGCAAAATAATTACAATATGAGTCCCCAGTGAAGTCGCCAAACTGTGAACCCCTCCCCAAAACATCAAATGCATATGATGCATGTGACTAAGGAAGAAATGCATGTGAATGTGTGAGTCGCCAC
The DNA here is from genome assembly GCF_041381405.1 of Jatropha curcas. NCBI lineage: Eukaryota > Viridiplantae > Streptophyta > Magnoliopsida > Malpighiales > Euphorbiaceae > Jatropha > Jatropha curcas. The sequence goes on from NC_143159.1 coordinate 19,253,660, forward strand.
CTTGTTTAATTATTTTAGGGTAAACTAGGAAAAAACCCTAAGTTGACTCCAATTTTAATTAACCTAATTACTAGATTAATTAACCCAATGTTAAGGCATGGTCTACGAACCCGAGGTGGATCCCGAGACTATGTCATGCTGATGAACCAACCAAAACAATGAATGCTTTGCAGGGTAAAATGATGTAATTGGACCAATGAAAAAATGTTTATGTGATTGCGACTTGCTGCTCGGGGTTAAATCCCAAACGTGCCTACATACTTCCGTTTGAATGGAAGATCAAAGTCCACGTAGTTCGATAGGCCTTCTTTGAAGGGCTTTGAATGGGGATGCTTTATGCATGAGTGTGTGTATGCTTTGTGCATTTTGTTTAGGCAGTTTGCCAAAGATTGATTGTTTTAGGCATTTGATGCCAAAAATGTTGGTTTTAATGGCTTTTAGCCAAAAATGTTTAATTTAAGCAATTGTTGCCAAAAAAATGATGTGAATTAGGCGATTGTCGCCAAAATTTGATTTATTTGAAGGCTTTAAAGCCAAAACATTGATTTAGGCAATTTATTGCCAAAAAATTGATGATTGGGCGATTGTCGCCAAAACTGGTTGATTTAAGGCCATTTTATTTGCCAAAAGTGATTAATTGAAGGCTTTTAGCCAAAATTTGTGATTTAAGTGATTTGTTGCTAAAAAAAGGATCAATCTCACTTTTAGACAATTTGTTTGCCAAAAGTGATTAATTGATTTATAATGTAGGCAGTTTATTGCCAAGAAAACGTGTTTAATTAAAACTTTTAGCCGCAATTATTGATTAATTGGACTTAAGCTAGATTTGTTCGAAATAAAGGTGATTATACCATAGCTATTAATTAACTAGGTATTTTAAGCCAATATCGTCGGATTTAGACTGTAATACCACGATTATTTATTAACCGGGCATTTAGCCTAATCTTAATTATTTGAGGCAGTTTATTTGCTTAAAAATGTCATGAATGCATTTATGCAGTTATAGAATTATTAGGAGTAGAAGAGAAGAATGTATGAAATGCTAAAATTAAGTAGGCAGAGTTTAGTTCATGTACCTGATTTAACCGACGGCCACTTCTTAACTCCAGGTTAAGCTCCTCGTTACGGGAATATTAATTAATTTAGTTTTAAGTGACCAAGTATCACAACAATAAAATAAAACTAAAATTAAAAAATGCAAGAAAGCAGTAAAGAATCGCAAAGAGCGTAGGGAGAAGGAGCGTCCGTCAACACAGACTGAGTGTGGAAAACGGAGTGCCGGGGCCACTATTTATAGGCGAAAAACGGACTGTTTCGGCGGCCGAGCCGACGGTGGCTGGCGGCTGGGCCGCCAGGACGGGCCGCCGGTGGCCGGCGGCTGGGTCACCGGATGCCAGCGGCTGGGCCGCCGCGCCTGGTGGTTTTACTGAATCTAGCTCCGGAGGTTTTTTCGGGAGCTCCAGTCCTCCGAAAAAAATTCCGGGACCGATTTCGCGATCCTCGCGACGTCTCGGACGTTTCAAGTACCATATTGGCATGCTTTCGATAAAATTCCAAAATAGCCTTCGGTCCGGCCGGACTGCTTGCGGTCCGGCCGGACTGCTTGCGGTCCGGCCGGACTGCTTGCGGTCCGGCCGGACTGCTTGCGGTCCGGCCGGACTGCTTGCGGTCCGGCCGGACTGCTTGCGGTCCGGCCGGACTGCTTGCGGTCCGGCCGGACTGCTTGCGGTCCGGCCGGACTGCTTGCAGTCCGGGCAAGCTGGCTCTTTGAGCCTCAAAATTTGGGTGTTCACAGAGGGTCAACTGTCTAATCTGCTTTGCTAAATCTTCAAACTTCGCCTCTAAGGCTGTAAATCGTGCATCATGATTATCGGCCATGGAGGCTCTGATACGAACTGATGCAGAATGATAATGTGAATAGGTAGATGATTATACTCCGTCAGGAGTTTTGATCAATATCGTTTGATTTAACGAATAAAAAGAGAACTAAACTTTCAAAGAAGTTTATTGGATATGAATAATGTTAAAAAAACAAAAATAGTCCCCTCTCAAAATAAGAACGTAACCTATTTATAGGTTTGGGCTAAAACATAAAACCCTAAAATAAAAAACAAAAAAATATAATTGGACACGTCAATAGAAACTAAACTCCAGAGAGTGGCACGGGCGTGCTGTCATGGGACACGGGCGTGTCCTGAACTCTAAAGAGCGGCACATGCATACTGTCATGTGACACGAGCATGTCACTTCTTCTTAGTCTCGAGCTTGTTTTTTGTTCTAGGCTCCAGAGAGAAGCATTAACATGCTGTCATGGACACGGGCGTGTCCTTTCTTCTTAGGCTTGCAACAGTCCAAGTCTTCCATTTATTGAATCGCAAGTTGCTCCGCATCATTCAGTTGCTAAGATTTTAATGACAAGAAGTTGTGCGACCGATTGTCTTACTCACAGTTCGATTGCTATTTATGTTTTAGCGACAGAAAAAAAAGTATTACGACTGATTTGTCGGTCACTAATACGCTTTTTTTTGTAGTATAAGTCGGGTGTGTTAACTAGATTACTTGGCTTTTGTTTGAATCTTTTATGTTATGTTAAGATTTTTTATGTTTTAATAATATATTTGGTAAACAACCTCAATCTTTAAAAGTGAGAACAAAAGTTCAATTTTAAAGAAATGCACTTTACTGAGAGTTTACTCTCTACAATCCAAGGGGAATTATTCCTTTTTTATAACTCATTCCATTTTACTTATAATTTAAAATTCAAACATCCTTATAAAAGTTCAAGTTGTTTAGTTTAAATTAAACCCAATATAAATTGAATAAACCTAATTTTTCCTACAAAAGATAGATTCAAATATAATTGATTTGAGGTTACATGGAGCTTCTATTATGCCACAGATTAATGATACTCTCCTCGTGTTGATTCCTAAGATTGAGAATCTTAGGTACCTGGTCGAACTTTGTCCAATTAGCCTATGTAATGTCCTTTATAAATTGATTACAAAGACTATGGTCAATAGGATGAAGTTAATTCTCCCTTCTGTCATTGGACCTGAACAATGTAGCTTTGCTCCGAGAAGATAGATTGTAGATAACATTATGGTTTAGCAAGAGATCACTCATTGTATGAATGTTTACAAAGATGATGTTGGTTTCATGGCCATAAAAATTGATTTATAGAAGGCTTATGACTTGCTCAATTGGGATTTCATTGATTGGGTGCTCAAGGATATAAGATCTCATTGATTGAGATTTCATTAACGAGGCATATTTGTTGAAGAATGAATATCCACGAGGGAGTGTTATGACATTAGTGGATGTCATATATGGGCTAGAAGTCTGTATTCTATTTATTGAGAATTCTATCTTTCTAATTTGTATAGGACTCTATTTTTGCTATTAGGATTCTACTTATGTACCTATATATACATCGCTTCTCATCAATAATAATTACACTCTCGTATTCTCTGTATAGTCTCTATTTACTTCTTTCTTTACTTTTTTATTTTTTTTATAATATGTTATTAGCATGATTGTTCTACTGCGTTTTCTTTCTACCTATGATTTAATGGGAGGATAACACGTTATCAAAGTTAGGTTACTTAAAGAGAGAATAATTTTTGTTTTGCTAAAATAATAAAAGGTATTATTATCAAAAGCTCATCATGATAGGATGCATTCATTGTTGCAAAACTCATAAAACTATAAGTGATTATAATTTTACGGTATTAAAGCTATTGTTTTATTATTATGATTGTTGCTATGGCATATATTATTCATATAATACAAATTTTGAGAATTGATTGATTTATTTCTTAAATATAATTAAGATATTGCCGTTATTATGTTTGGAGCCTATATTAGCCCTTGATCTAGAATTACCAATGATATTTATGTCTCGAATATGCTCCTGAAATAACACTATTGAGAGAGAAGATTTTAAGATATTTTTTGGATTTTGTCATATTCTTTTTATTATTGAGCAAAATAAAGAGATCTTAATAAAGATCACGAGACCGTCCAAACTGGATTTTGCTTCATTCCTTGAAGTGAATGGAATAACATATCATATTAGGTATGGAAAGAATGAGGTTCACCCAACTAGATTTGATGCATTCTTTGCAGTGAATGCAACAATAAATGATATTGGGCATGGATGTGAATAATGACAAAGATATATTTGTCATTGAGAATGTTAATGAGACGTGAATAACGACAAAGATATATTTGTCATTGAGAATATTAATGAGATCATAATTGAAATCATGATCTTAGCAATTATGGTTGCCACATAATTAATTAATAATAAATCTTACTACTAAAAGTAGTACAAATATTATGGCATAAATGGATATTAGTTATGTACTTATTGTACACTAAAATATTGAAAGGTTTCGGAAGAGCAAATATTACTACCTGGAAGAATGGATTTTATGCATAATGGATCGTTCCAAAGATATATCATCAAAATATATATCATATAGAGATAATTATTGAAACAAATATGATTGTAACCTAAAGTTTACAATTCTAAGTACTTTTATTATTTGGCATGATCGATTGGACCATCCCAATCAATAATGATGCGAAAAAATTTTAAATCCTTATATGGATATTTATTGAAGAACTTGAAATTTCTTCAAATCTAATGAATTTTTCATGCTTAGTTTATTCTCAAAGCAAATTAATTATTGAGCAATCACTTAGTAGAGTTCAAATTAAACTGCTTGCATTTTTTGAAATATATAAAGAGAAATTTTGATCAATTCATCCATCAAGTGAATTATTTAGATCTTTTGTAGATGCATCCAAAAAGATAGTTACATGATTATTAACTTGCAACCTGAAGTTTGCAAATATTATTGTTAACTTGCAACCCGAAGTTTACAAGATTATTTTTGCATATAATTTGATTAACCATATAATTTCCAGATTATGCTATCAAAATAATTTATCTTGAGAATGATGGTGAATTTACACATTAGGTCTTTAATGATTATAATATGTGTTAATTAAAGTAATTATAGTGCAATCCATTGTTGCCTTTATTAATTTATGCTCAAAATGATTTAGTATAATCATTTATAAAATGATTGCAATTAATTGTAAAGATTATTATGAGAATGAAGCTCCCTATTTTATAGAGGGACATGCTATTAAATGTAGTAGCCTTACTTGCATCATGCCAATAAATTATTATAAGTTCTCTTATTTATAATTAGTTTTGGATCAGGAACCAAATATTATCCATTAAGAAATTTTTGGATGTGCGTTATATTTTCTAATTGTTCTAACACAACGTAGTAAGATGGATCCTCAAAGGAGGTTGACAATATATGTCAGATATGAATTTTCATCTATGATTAAATATATAGAACTCTTACATAATAAAGTCATCTATTTCCAAATTTGCCAATTGTTCCTGACATTGGAGGGGGGGGGGGGGGAGAAAATAGGCAGCTAAAAGAATAAATTGGTTGGAAAAGAATTATCATTATTATATATTGATCATCATAAAAGACAGTGTAATTTTAAAAAGTTTAACAGATAATCTTTGCAAAATATTTTAAAATTACTTGCCAAATATGTTTACTAATGCAAAAGGAGATAACTAAATCTCACATACTAGCTGCAAGTGCTCACATTAGAATTAAAGTCCCTGAAGGATAAATTGCCTGTGCTAATGAATCTATTACATGCTTGAAGCATGGTAGATTGGTTTCAAAGATTAAAAAAAAAGTGAAAAAAAAGGAGTAAAAATTCAAGATGGTTAAGTTCTGGAAAAGTAAATTGTAGAAAAGATCCTAGACATGATTAATAAGTTTCCCGAAGAAACTCAGGTACCTAAAATCAATGAAGATTATGAGATCTTTATAAATTATGTCATGTCAGGAAAAGATGTAACTAATATAAAAATAAACGTTGACAATATTTTTGTTTATGATATAACGTTTAATTTTGTGGAAGATTATGAGGATCTTGAGTACTGTCTATTGAAGAATATAAACATAGAATTGATTGGCCAAAAATAAAATGACGCACATAGTATTTAATTTACTTAAAAAGTAAAGTTTTGAAATTTTAGTTTGGACTTCAAAAGATATCAAGCCAGTGGAAATACAAATATATATTTGTGCAAAATTAAAATGGGCATAAATATAAAGCAAACTTATTGCACAAGCTTTTAGCAAACTTATTGCACAAGCTTTTCGCAAAGAATTGACATTGATTATGAGGATAAATACCGTCATGTAATGGATGCAATTATAAATTAATACCTGATTAGTCTAGCAATTTATGCAAACTCAAAATACGTCTAATGGATTAGTGACTGCCTACTTTCATGGGTCACTTGATATAGATATCTATATTAAAATTCTTGAAAGATTTAAGTCGATTGAAGATTTAAATTAAATTCTCGAGAAATTTATTGAATTAAATTATATAGATTTCTATATGGATTAGTGGATAGTGATATCCATGAAATATTAAAAAGTGCTTGAAGCAAGTAAATTGAAACCTTGAGAAATATATTTGGGATTTCTATGTGGATTAAAGAAATATCAACACATATGATATAATCGCCTTAATAATATTTATGGCTGAGAAAATAATATATTATTTTATAATTATATATTGTATTTATAATATTCTGTTATTGAAAGTCACATGCTTTCATACTTTTGATATTTACTTCATATGGTATCATGATTAATATAATCTCTTCATTAGAGAATACTTGTTGAAAGTATATTATAATAATGATGTTATATGTTCATGCATTTTATAAAAAGATTTGAATATGTGGTTCATGAACATCATTAGAACTCTTGAAGAGCTTCCAAAGATTATAGATTTTTCAAAGGAAGAGTTTGATATAAAAGATATTAGGAATATAAAGTTTTATCTTAGCCTGAAAATTGAGCATTTCATAAATGAAATTTTGTTTATGAATCCATATATATGACTAAGCCATTAAAATAGTTTTATGTGGATGTCAATAGTTGTGAGGTCACTTGATGAGAAAATGGTCATTTTTCAACTTTGAGAAATTTATGAAGAACTTATTGATCCTGAAGTACCATATATTAATACAAGGAAGACGTTAATATATATTGCTAGTCATATGACTTGATGTACACAGTTTTATAAATTTTATTTGCAAGATGTATTTCTTCATGAATATGAAGAAATTGCATGGAGTTAAATATATTTTTTGATATCTCCATAACATATGATATATATGAGTTATATTATAACTAACAGGTCAAAAATCAAATTTGATTCGCTATGAAATATAGATTATTATCTAATCCACATTATGTTAGATCACAAATAAGCCATTTATTTACATGTGAATGAACAATTATTTCACGACATTTAAGGAACAAAGTATTGTCACTACTTCTTTTGGCCATGCAGAAATTTTAACAACTCATGAAGAAAGAGGAGAATATATTCAATTGAAATAAGTATTTTCAATATATTCAAAATATATGTAGTCTACTTGTCCAAAGAGAAGTTTCTATAATATTATAAGAAGATAATACTTTTTATCCACATCTCTCTTGAAAAAAAAACATATGTTAGAGAAGACAAAAAAAGTATATTTCACCAAAATTTTCTTCACTCCTGATCTCTAAAAAGAATGGTGATATTGAAGTTCAATCATTCAAGCGACGATATTATTGATTTCTCATCAAAACACTTTATACTATTAAAGTTTTCAACTACATTCTTTTTGCCACAAGTTTTTGAAGGATTAATTCACGAAAATTGAAATGTATAAACTTAAAGATCTTAAGTGATAGCTTCATGAGGGGAAGTGAATACGCACTATACACTTTTTTTCCTTTAATCAAAACTTTTTTCCATTGGATTTTCTTGGTATAGGTTTTTAATGAAGCAGTATTTTTAATGTACATTTAAAAGAAGAATAATATACTCTTTTCCTTTCTCAAAATTTTTTTTCCCACAAAGTTTTTTCCTAGTAAGGTTTTAATGAGACATATTCTTTGAAGAATAGACATCGGACTGTTTATTTACTGCCTTAGTAGTTGATTTAAAAATTGGATGATAATATTAAACAAACCTAATGTTCTTTCAGACTCTCTACAATCACAATATTGATTATGGTTTTCAAGATGTTCTTCAAAAATATTATTCCCAGTTTCAATTAATTCTTGCCTAAATCTCCTAATTTCATTGCGATTAGTAAGATCTATTAAACATACATTAGCTATAGCAGAATCAATATGAGACATGAATTAATATGAGACATAAATACTTTTACACACAATAATATGAAAACTTACAGAGAATTGGAGATTATTGTAGGCTAAACAGATCTGAGCTAATTGTTCTTCAACTCAAACAATTTATTCTAAAGTATACTAACTTCTTCATACACTCCTTATAAACTATCCAGTTTTGCAAAAGAAAATTACAACAAAGAAAGAGCAAAGCAAGCGCTGCCTAAAACTACAACTTCACTACATATTTATAGGCAAACAAGGGAGCTTAAGATGTCATGGCTGATGTTGCTAAGGAAGATAGGAAGATAAGATTCGCTAATTTCTTGAGCGAATAATAAGATGACAGCTGGATCCTTACAAGTCATATGGGTCCTAACTGTCGATAAAGATATCTTCATTTTTATCCTCATTGTCTAGGGAATCTTTTTCTTTGTCGAGTTTGTCATGTCTTGATTTTCACAACTCAGCTTTTTCTTTACCTTTCGAGTTGGCAAATAAGCTCGCATCTTCTCCCGAGGCATCAAATAATTGCCTTCTGATTACTTCTTTAGGCATGTGGCGCAAAACTTCTTGTATCATTTGCGCTAATTTCAGAGGGGACTTGTCTGCTATTAACTTTTCTTTAGCCGGACTTGGCTTTTTAGCGAATTGAATTAGTCCTCTAGTGGCATGGATGGATGGAAGATTGAAAAAATTGCATTTATCCCACCATCTTAGCAGGACTCGTCTAACCAACAATGGCACTTCTACTTTAGAATCTTCAAATTTTTTCTGAGGTTTAAATACAATAATATAATCCCATTTAATGATCTAAGGTACTTTATAGGCAACTGTAAAGAGCAGCCTTGGGTTGATTAAGGTCCTGTTGATGTCACAAAATTATTCATAAATTTTTTGGATTCCGTCAGGCATGACTATGGGGAAAAGTCCCCAATGGAAAAACCATTCCTTGAACCACAAAGGAAATTCCCATTCTTCTTTGAGTAAATTGAAGGCTATAAACTAACTAAATCTCCGTTGCCGGTTTTCATAGCATAGGGCTCCATTCCAGGCTTCCATATAGTCAAAATAGTTAAAATGTCGGGGTCTTCCAAGCTTCAATTCTTTAGTTTGGAATAAGTCATCACCCCAATCTTCCTAAGAAAAAACTCTTTTGATGATAAATTTGCTATATGCCGATTCTCCCTCTCCTCTAACAGTTGGGGTAAAAGTTACTGACCCTGTTTTTTCCAAAATAGCTTGACAAAACAACTAATCTTTTGGCAGATAAGGATAAGTAAAATGATTTTGAGTGTAAATTTTGGCCACTTCATAAGGAGGGCAGATAAGGATAAGTAAAATGATTTTGAGTATAAATTTTGGCCACTTCATAAGGAGAGAGTTCTGCATGTTTTTTGGTAATGGGCACCAAATGAGAGTGATAAATTGGCACTATTAGGAGGCCTTCTTCATTAGGTCCTCTCACATCAGCTTCATATGCTTCTTTTCGAGGCTTGTCTGGGTCTTTAGAACAAGATGACGAAATTTCAAGACTTCTTTTTGAACTCATACCTTCTTTAATAAATTAGCTTTCCCTTTAATAAATTCAATATCAAAATCAAAGACAGATAAAATTGCCTCCCATCTGGCAAAGATTTGTTTGAATGCTATGCTCTTTACATCTTTTAAAAGAATTTCTTTAGCACTCTTGCAATCAATTCTTATTAAAAATTTTTGATTTAATAAATTTGATTCAAACTTTTGAACACAAAGTACTATGGACAAGATTTCCTTTTTAATCGTTGAGTAATTGACCCTTGGTCCTGTCCACATAAAATTCGAACCAATTATGAACAGTTTTGCGAGCTGAATTGAACTCTTAAAAATCCGAGACTTACTTTTACAGTCGCCTATAAAATTCCATGGATAATTAAATGGGATTATCAAATTGTGATAAAGAAGTAATTCAAATGGGAAGAATCTAAGGTTGAAATTCCATGGTTAGCTCGCCGTATACTTTTACGATGGTGGGATAAATGCAATTTCTTTAATCCACCATCCGTATATGCTGCTAAAGGACTCTTGGATTTTGCTAAAAAACACAGTCCTATGAAAAATCAATCTTCTGAAGTAACCTCACCATTAAATTTATCCCAATTATTAAAAGACATTTTTCATAATGTTCCTAAAGAAGAAATAAAGAAACAATTATTTAAAGCTTTGGATGTTGATTTACCCACCAGTAAGGGTAAAGAGAAGGCAGAATCCTCCAAATCAAGGCACGAGCGCCTGCAAGAGGATAATGATTCTTCTGATAGTGACAAAATTATGAATGATATGTTTGTCGACAGTTAAGACCCCTATGATATCTAATCCTAGCCAACTGGCAATATTCGCATCTTATCTTCTTTGCTAAAGATAAAGCAAACCTTATTTTCTAGTGCTAAAGAAAAGATAGAGCACGATTTCTTGTCTCTATGCTGACACACGCCATGATGTCAGCAGGTCGCCTTTTTAGTGTATATAATCGTTTGTGTGTCTTTCATTTCAATCATCGCAAAATTTGTAATAGCTTTTAGTTTTCAAACTAGAGAGTTTAAAGTTTATCTACGAAGCCAATAGTAAGCTTCAAGATTAAGTGTGTGAAATTGACGATCAGTTAGGACAGCTCAGTCTTACCTGTAATAATCTGCAATATTCTGTAAATTTGTTTTAATTACATAAATCTATCTTTATGTCTTTTATTATTTCTGCTATTAATAATTTATGTTTAATTGATTTTACGAATAGAAATCAAATTCGTTTCTTCAAATAGAAACTCATAGAAACTAGTCATGATATATTTGAAGAACAAATAGAAACCCATAATCAGTATTGTAACTGTGCTGAAACTGAAAGAACCCTAGCTCTGTTTAATGTTCTTATACGCTTTTTAAATCAGCTGCTTGCATAAAAAAAAAGAGAATCCACCTGGGCCAATTTGGTATCAGAGCCTTGTTACTAAAATAGTAGAGTCAGAACTTAAGTGAAACCCCAAGTCGCGTATCCATGAGTGCCATGGTAGCCGTGAAAAGGCGTGAAGGCCAAGGAGTAAATCGTTGACAGTGATCTTAAGTCATGAATCAATTATTTAGTAATCTGTCTCGAAGTAGTACTTCTCGCTCTATGAATGGCAATCTAAGAAAGAATAAAAATAAAGAAGTAATATTAGCTGAAAATTTAGATGCTAGCCTAAGTAATTGGAAATTACCCGCGGTTTCTTCAAATATGATATATAAATCTAAAACAAATTTTCTTTTTAAATCTGATTATATTGTGAAAACTGTGGAACAAGCAGTTCCAATTCATAAAGGGTCTCAATCCTTTTCATTGTTTTGTCAAGAATTACTTACAAAACATCAAGAGAAATATAATTTTTTGCATATAGGAATGGTTCAAGTAGCATTGAAACCAGCTACTCGATTAGGACTGAATACTGCTGCAATTGTGTGTTTAAGAGATAAGAGACATAATAAATTTCATGATTCTTTATTGGGAGTAGTGGAATCATCACTATGTGATGGACCTATCTACTTCTCCTATTATCCAAACTTTACTTTGTCTCTTAGTGATCCTCATTTAATGAAAGCTTTATCTCTTGACATTCAAAGTTCCGGTTATGATATGTTACCAGGATCTGAAAATATCATTTTAATTTACCGAATACATTATAAGGCTATGAATATTGTCCTGCTTAATTTAAGGGAAGATACTACTAAATTAATAATGCCTAAAGGAATGACAACATTATTCGTAACAAATTTATCTAAAGGCAATTTAGTAGTACCCAAAGCCATTCAGTGGGATCAGGTCAAATTACCTGAAAACTGGCTATTAGAAGATGTAACTCAACCCCAAAAACCTGAATCTCATGAAATAGATTCAGTAGAAGAATTACCTGAAGGATCAGTAGCTTTACGATTCTCAAGAAATAGAACCGTGAAATTAAGCTCAAGAAAATCCTTTACCGGCCTCCTAAGTTCGACCGAATCTTATCCAATGCCATCTAGGGTATCCACTTCTTCGTTTGAACCACTTCGTCGGTCCAATTCAGTAAACGGTCTAAATAGAACTGAAGAAAACATAGTTCAGCCCACTTATGAGATCAAAAGCCCAACACCATCCGACATGGGCTATGATAAAGAGAGTGTTAAATCTCATCCATTTAAAATTATGGTTCTAGATCAAGACATATCTCCTTTTGATAATTGGTTTTGTATTCATTTAAGTGACACAGAACAAGCCTATTGGCTCAAGAAATATACAATATATTAAACCATAAAAGGTACTAAAGACTTTAGTACTTTTCTTCAACATATGTTTAAACTCCAACGAAAACCTTTCCCCACTTTCACCAATCCACATTTTCTTGCTGGCCTTAATTCTTCCTATAAAACCTTCCATACCTCCCATGGCCATCTACAAAGCATTCACCCCCCTTTACAACAGCTATCTTATCTTCTTGAACATTCTCCCATTGAATGTTCGCTTTTTTCCCCCGGGGAGAGCACATCTAGTTTTTCTTGCCAACAAAATTTTACAAATTTACATCTTGTAACTGTTGGAGAGCAACTTACGAGAATAGAAGGACAGGTTAGTCAACTGAAAGCTATAGGCATTATGCCTAAAGAAAGCTCATCCAAAATAGCCAGTCATGAAGACAAAGTTCTCTTTAAACCAATGGGAGCACCTTTGGAACTAAATCTTTCAAAAAATGATAATAGTGACCTGATAGAAGAAATCACTAAGATAATAGCTAAGTTAGATGTGGATAAGAAACAAAAATCTATAGCTCCTCTTACAATAAGAATAGAATCAGATAAAGAGTCATCTGACGAAGAAAGTGCTACAGATACTGAGCACTTAATCAATTTAGAGCAAATGTTTCAAAGGAAGCTAATACCATTAATAAAATTCCGTATCCAAAACCTAGAGGAATGGTAGAAGTCAAACCCTACTATCCAAGGCCATCTCCTATGAATATGCAATATGAAGCAGATACATTTAATTATGTGCAGTATGATGGAACCTCTATAGTTGAATGGAATATTGACGGACTATCTGAATATCAGATAAAGAATGTCCTGCAATACATGACTATGTATGCCACAGCCTGTGCTGTTAAAGGCAATTCTGACAAAAATATAATGAAAGCCATAGTTGCAGGCTTTGTGGGTCAACTTAAAGGTTGGTGGGATTTTTCCCTAACGAAAGAAGGGAAAGAGCAAATAGAAAATGCAGTAAAACAAGAAACGCGAATTGAAGAAAATAATCAACCAACAATAGTTCAAACACCTGATTCAATAAATACGCTACTCTATACAATAGGCTTACACTTCATTGGTGCTACTAGTATACATTTAGATAGGTCTCATGAACAACTCATTAATCTTAGGTGTCCAAATCTATCTCATTTTCGATCATATAAAGATGTCTTTTTTATTGCTATTTTCGCGTGAGAAGATAGTCAGCATGATTTCTGGAAAGAAAAGTTCATTTTTGGATTACCATCATAATTTGCTGAAAGGGTAAGAACTAGGATCAAAGGTAGACATGATGGTATCATTCCCTACCATCTATACACATAAGGAGAGTTAGCATTCGAAGTAGTCACAGAAGGAATTAGTTTATGTAATGAACTAAAAATCCATAGACAAATGAAAAAGTAACGAATGACAGGTAAAAAAATATTGGGAGAATTTTGTGAACCATTTGGATATCCCTCATTAGGTCATTCTTCGAAAAGAACAGACAAGAATAGAAAACCTAGATACTCCTATCGGGCATATAGGAAGAAAAAGCGTGATAATTATGAAAAAGATCATAAACGACTAAAGAAAGATCACAAACGCTCTAAAGAACAAAAGGGCAAAGAGAAAGCTACAATTGCCTGTTATAAATGTGGACGTATTGGCCATTATGCTAATAAATGCAAACTAAAGCAACAAATACAGGCATTAACAATTGATGATGATCTAAAACAATCCTTAGCTAAAATTTTTCTATCAGATACAGCATCTGAAAAGGAAGATTTAGAAGTAAATGTTTTAGATTATACATCAGAATCATCCAATATAGAAGATGTAGATTCCTCTAAAGAAATATCGAATTGTGATGGTAATTGTGATTATTATAAATCTCTATGTGCTATGAATGGATTATGTGTCCTGACGAAAAAGGATAATCTTATCCTAGATCTAATAGAAAAAATAGCAAACCCAGAAGAAAAAAGAGCTCAGCTGGAAATTTGTCTTGCAATGAATAATGAAAACCCTAGTAGCTCTAAAGAATCACTGCAAAAGAAACTTGATGAAAAACCTAGCCACTATGATATTCAAGACATCTGTGAACATATAAAAAATACTAAAGCACAATGGGAACCTACGCTTAAAGACTTAAAAGCAGAGGTCAATCTTTTAAAACAAGAAATGATACAATTAAAAGAGCGGGTAATTATGCTCGAATTACTCAACAATGAAGATTATGATCCTCAAGAAGAAGAAAAGGATTAGTTAGAAATTAATAATTTACACTTTGTCAATCTAGTTGATAAAGTCATCACTCAAAAATGGCACACTAAAGTAACAATAGTGGTGCATAAAGAATACATTTTTCATACTATTGCTTTAATTGACTCCGGTGCAAATTTAAATTGTATCAATGAAGGACTAGTTCCTTCACGATACTTTACTAAAACCGTAGAAGAGTTAAATACTGCCGATGGTAGTAAACTAAAAGTGCAATACAAGCTAAAGAATACAGCAGTATGTAATAATGGTATTTGTTTTCAAATCCCATTCATTCTTGTCAAAGGATTGTCGCATCTCGTGATTTTAGGCAATCCATTTTTACATGTGTTATATCCGATCAAGAATATATCGGATGAAGGAATTACAACCGAGTTAGAAGGAAAAGAAATTACATTCCATTTTATATCACAACCACGTATAAAGAATATTGATATAATTAAACAGACGATTAAGTCTAAAGAAAAATTTATCAATTCCTTAAAGAAAGAAGTCATTATTAAAGGAATTCAAGAACAGTTACTGAATGACAAAGTGCAGTTACAATTAAAAACAATACAACAAGAAATGGAATCTACAGTATGTTCTGAAAGCCCAACAGCTTTTTGGGCCAGAAAACGTCATGTGGTAACATTACCTTATGAACCTGATTTCAATGAAAAAATAATACCAACAAAAGCCTGGCCCATAGCGATGGGGCCGAGACATCTTGAAATATGCAAAAAAGAAATTGCTGATTTAGAGGCCAAAGGTCTAATCCGTAAAAGTCATAGCCCTTGGAGTTGTGCTGCTTTTTACGTAGAAAATAATGCAGAATTAGAAAGAGGAGTTCCGAGGTTAGTTATCAATTATAAGCCCTTAAACAAGGCTTTAAGATGGATTCGATGCCCTCTACCTAACAAAAGAGATCTATTAAATTGCCTCTATGAAGCAAATATTTTTTCAAAATTTGATATGAAATCTGGCTATTGGCAGATATAAATAGCTGAAGAAGATAGATACAAAACTGCCTTTACAGTTCCATTCGGTCATTATGAATGGAATGTCATGCCATTCGGGCTTAAAAATGCCCTCTCTGAATTTCAGAAGATCTTGAATGATATCTTCACTCTGTATACTACTTTCTTAATAGTATACATTGATGATGTATTGATTTTTTCTCAATCAATAGATCAACATATGAAGCATCTCAAAACATTTATGAAAGTAGTTAAAAATAATGGGTTAGTAGTGTCTTCTAAGCAAATGAAAATCTTTCAAACGAAAATTAGATTTCTCAAACACAATATTGAAAATAACATTATCATCCCTATAGACAGAGCAATCGAGTTTGCAAACAAATTTCCTGATATTATTACTGATCAAACTCAGCTACAACGATTTTTAGGCAGTCTAAATTATGTGGCTGAATTTTATAAAGATCTGGCTCAAGATGCGAAGCCACTATTCGAACGTTTGAAGAAAAATCCACCTACATGGAGTCATGAACATACTTTAGCTGTCAAACGAATAAAAGCGCGTGTCAAGACTTTATCGTGCTTAGCCATTCCTCATCCAGAAGCCTTTAAAATTGTAGAAACAGATGCATCTGATAAAGGCTATTGAGGAATTCTGAAACAAAGAATGAATAAGAATGTAACATCCTAGTGAGTTGAGTTGAGTCATTTCATAGAGGTAAGTTGAGTTGGGTTGAATCAAACCTTGTTGGGGTAGAATGAGAGTATAAGTGGACTTATGTGAATGTAAAGTTAGGACTTGCTTGCATTAAAACATACAGCTTGGGTATGAAGTTGTAGCCTTTGTACACTTGAGGTACCAATTAGATATGTTACACAGCCAACTCACTTCTTCTAGAGACTACCCGTTCTTATCAGTTCACTTCCTATTTTCATGTTTATCATTCTCTTCTTACTTGTCCCGCCCATTTTCTTTCCATTGTCAACATAGTTAAGCATTAAGTCAACTGCAAGTAAGTAAAATTCCTTGAAGTTATATGTTATTCACTCTTTAATTGAGTTATATTGGAGATGAGTTATTAGAATTCTTGTGTATAGGAGAAGAAAGTTCAACAGTTGCAGAAAAGAGAAGCTAAAACAGAGTCCCAGCTTTTTGAAACCAAGGTTTGATATCTCTTGTTATTTCCCATGTTCTTTGCATGAAAAATTGTATGGAGTGTTGTTCATGAGATCATGTGTTGATTATTGTTGAATGAAAGAAGTGGGAAGGATGTGAAAACAGGGGAGGAATATATGAAGTGGAAACAGAGTTTGCTGGAAATTTTACCAGCAACTTCATCTTGATTTTGACCTTATTAAATGATGGAATTAGGAAGTTTCATAGAAGAGTTATTTGTTCCTCTATGTGTTAGCTTTACGGGGGCTTTTGAATCACTCAATTTGGAGTTGTATATTGTGAGATATGGCCAAAAGAGTACAGACTATGCAGGCTGGAAACTGCGCGCACGAATTGCATGAATGAGGTCGCGACTTGTCACTGACTCTCATTTTGCACTCTACGCGGTCGCGACTTTCACATGCGCGGTCGCGACTTTGGCCAGAAGCTCTCTGACTCTCGGTGTGCGCATCTCGCGCTCGCGAATCACACAAGCGCGCTCGCGACTTCATCTCGCGCTCGCGATTTTCACATACGCGGTCGCGACTTGAGCCAGAAAGCCCTCTGACTCTCAAATGCATTTCTCGCGCTCGTGAGGTTTGAAGACGCGCTCACGACTTCTCTCTAGGAAGCATCTCGTGCTCGCGACTTGTGTTGCGCGGTCGCGACTTGAGCCAGAAACCTCTCTGACTCTCATTTGACATTCTCGCGCTCGCGACTTGGCATGTCGCGCTCGCGACTGATGCTTTGACATTCTTTTTGTCTTCATTTCCTATGCAATTAACTTCCTTTGCTCATCATGCATGCATCCAATTATTGTAAAGCAAAAATACAACATAAGAACATGGATTAAAACAACATGTAAGCATTTATATGGTGTGAAATCAAATCAACATGATGAAATATGAAGTTATGCAACCATTTATGTATTATGGTGTTATATTATTGACATGTACATAATAAGCTCCATTGAGGTTAGGGAGAAACCATGTAGATAAGGCTATGTCGCGACATAGAATAGCAGATCTGCGCCTCATATAGTTTGGAACTCCGGCTACAAGCCGTTGAGTGGATATGATTAAACCGTGCGGTGCAAATCCGGTTAGGGGCACCAAAGCGGACAGTATCTCACTAGATCATACAGTGGCATAGGCGAATCCGGTTCGGGGCCTATAGCCTACAGTATTCATACAGTTTATCTTATCACTTCGGTTTCACTATAACCTTATGGAGCCATACAGATATCTTGACATAACATTGCATGAATCATACAGTATACTATACAGCAAGAAAGATCATCAAGTGAAACATGACAGTATCATGATATGTGTGCTTACATTCCATATGCGAGTAAATGTGTATTTATTTCCACATATGTATGTGCTTATATGTTTCTTCATTCATTGTGATATTCATTGAGTTTAATTAAAGTTGCAGAGTTCATACAGCATAAAGAACATCAGGTAAGATCATGAAAGTATAATGTTATATATGCTCACAAGTTTATTTATTTAATTCTTAAGAAGCCATACAGTCATGAGTTGTTATTAATCATAATTTATATGATGTGACTAAAAGGACATAAATCATACAGCATAATGAATAGCAAGTAAGACAATGAACATATACTGTTATGTATTCTTACATATTTATTGATTTCATGCAGACAACACAATGAACAGCAGGTAAGACCATGATGGTACCATAATGTGTAATATAAGGTTCATGTAAAGGAGTTATGAGAGAAGTAGATTAATTATGTTTATGAGTTAGAAGTTTATTCGTTGCTACAAGAGACATTCATGTTAAAATTTACTGATTCTATGAGTATCAATGCTTTATGAAATTGGTATTTGAAGTTAGTTGCTATCGCACTTTGTTTAGTATGTGAAGTATAAGAACCACTGAGTTTTATACTCAGCGCGTTGATTTTTATCACGCGCAGGTTGAAGATCGTGGTTGTTACTTGAAGACTTGAGGAGTACTATCAAAGCAGAAGTGCTTAATTTGGTCATAGTAGATTGAGAGATGTAGAATTAAGATTTATGGCATGTATTAAGAGTTATGGCATGTATAATTCTTTTATTGTTAGAGCTTATGTGATTGTAAATATAAGTGAAACATGTAATTATTTTGGTGTAAGTAGTTGGAGATAAGAATAATATTTATGAAATGATTGAAGATGAAATAGTTTACTATAGTTGGTATGATTAGGTCATGAAAACTTGATATAGATTCTGAATGAAATTAATTGCTAGATATTAAATACTTTTGAGGATTTATACAATTATGTGAAGATATATATATAAAGGGGTATTGTGTTATGATGATTCTTGGAGATGTTGGAAGTTTAGAATGTAACTGGGAGTGTTTATATTCTTATTTTGCATACAGTATAATATCAGCATGACAAGATATAAGTGCAACCAGATTGTAGCGTCTCGGCTCGGTTCATTCGGGTTAACGGGTGGACCGGGAAGGGGTGTTACAAAGAAAGAAACCCTGGTTCGCTTTACTAGTGGTATATGGACAGGACCATGAGTTAATTATTCCACTGTGAAAAAAGAAATATTATCCATAGTTCTTTGTGTTCAAAAATTTGAATCTGATCTACTTAATCAAAAATTTTTTATTAGAGTAGATTGCAAGAGTGCAGAAGAAATTTTACTTAAAGATGTCAAAAATATTGCTTCAAAACAAATCTTTCCCCGATGGCAAGCAATCTTATCAGTATTTGATTTTGATATTGAATTTATCAAAGGAGAAACTAATTCTCTCCCATATTTTCTAACACGTGAATTTCTTACAGGAACATCACAAAACAATGAGCTCCAAAAGAAGAATTGAAGCTTCCTCTTCTTTGTCTCAAGATCCAGACAAACCAAGATCTGATGCTTATGAAGCCAGCGTTTTAGGACCGCATGAAGATGGTCTGCCATTAATCACCCTCAATCATATTTTTCTAATGCCAATTACTCAAGAACATAGTAAAATGGCGCCTCATGAAGTTGCAAAATTTTATACGAAGAATCATTTTTCTCATCCGTATTTGCCTAAAGATTATCTCTTTTATCAGGCAATCCTGGAAGCCACTAGTTCTGTCATCTTCTCCCCTGTAGTGAGAGGAGAAGGAGAATGGGCGTACAGTAAATTCATAATTAAACTCGTATTCTCTCAAGAAGACTGGGGAACGGACCTTTTTCAAACTAAAGAATTGCACCAATGTCGTCCCAGGTATTTTAACTATTTTGATTATATGGACGCGTGGAGTGGCACTCTTTGTTATGATAACCGCCAAAGAAAATTTAGCTGGTTTATAGCCTTTAATTTGGCTAAAGAAGAATGGGACTTTCCTCTTTGGTTCCAAGAATGGTTTTACAATTGGGGACTTTTCCCTATTGTAGTGCCTCATAAAATTCGAACCATTTATGAACAGTTTTGCGAGCTGAATCGAACTCTTAAAAATCCAAGACCTACTTTTACAGTCACCTATAAAATTCCATGGATAATTAAATGGGATTATCAAATTGTGATAAAGAAGCAATTCAAATGGAAGGAATCTAAGGTTGAAATTCCATGGTTAGCTCGCCGTATACTTTTACGATGGTGGGATAAATGCAATTTCTTTAATCCACCATCCGTATATGCTGCTAAAGGACTCTTGGATTTTGCTAAAAAACACAGTCCTATGAAAAATCAATCTTCTGAAGTAACCTCACCATTAAATTTATCCCAATTATTAAAAGACATTTTTCATAATGTTCCTAAAGAAGAAATAAAGAAACAATTATTTCAAGCTTTGGATGTTGATTTACCAGTAAGGGTAAGGAGAAGGCAGAATCCTCCAAATCAAGGCACGAGCACTTGCAAGAGGATAATGATTCTTCTGATAGTGACAAAATTATGAATGATATGTTTGTCGACAGTCAAGATCCCTATGATATCTAATCCTAGCCAACTGGTAATATTCGCATCTTATCTTCTTTGCTAAAGATAAAGCAAACCTTATCTTGTAGTGCTAAAGAAAAGATAGAGCACGATTTCTTGTCTCTATGCTGACACACACCATGACG
This sequence comes from Jatropha curcas, assembly GCF_041381405.1. Lineage (NCBI taxonomy): Eukaryota > Viridiplantae > Streptophyta > Magnoliopsida > Malpighiales > Euphorbiaceae > Jatropha > Jatropha curcas. The sequence continues at coordinate 19,274,645 of NC_143159.1, forward strand.
TCAGCAGGTCGCTTTTCTAGTGTATATAATGGTTTGTGTGTCTTTCATTTCAATCATCGCAAAATTTGTAATAGCTTTTAGTTTTCAAACTGGAGAGTTTAGAGTTTATCTACGAAGCCATTAGTAAGCTTCAAGATCAAGTGTATGAAATCGACGAGCAGTTAGGACAGCTCAGTCTTGCCTGTAATAATCTGCAATATTCTGTAAGTTTGTTTTAATTACATAAATCTATCTTTATGTCTTTTATTATTTCTACTATTAATGATTTATGTTTAATTGATTTTACGAATAGAAATCAAATTCGTTTCTTCAAATAGAAACTCATAGAAACTAGTCATGATATATTTGAAGAACATATAAAAACCCATAATCAATATTGTAACTGTGCTGAAACTGAAAGAACCCTAGCTCTGTTTAATGTTCTTATACGCTTTTTAGATCAGCTGCTTGCATAAAAAAAAAAAAAAAGAGTATCCACCTGGGCCGATCTAGTATCAGAGCCTTGTTACTAAAATAGTAGAGTCAGAACTTAAGTGAAACCCCAAGTCGCGTATCCGTGAGCGCCGTGGTAGCCGTGAAAAGGCATGAAGGCCAAGGAGTAAATCGTTGACAGTGATCTTAAGTCATGAATCAACTATTTAGTAATCTGTCTCGAAGTACTACTTCTCGCTCTATGAATGGCAATCTAAGAAAGAATAAAAATAAAGAAGTAATATTAGCTGAAAATTTAGATGCTAGCTTAAGTAATTGGAAATTACCTACGGTTTCTTCAAATATGATATATAAATCTAATACAAATTTTCTTTTTAAATCTGATTATATTGTGAAAACTGTGGAACAAGCGACTCCAATTCATAAAGGGTTTCAATCCTTTTCTTTGTTTTGTCGAGAATTACTTACAAAACATCAAGTAAAATATAATTTTTTGCATATAGGAATGGTTCAAGTAGCATTGAAACCAGCTACTCGATTAGGACTGAATACTGCTGCAATTGTGTGTTTAAGAGATAAGAGACATAATAAATTTCATGATTCATTATTGGGAGTAGTGGAATCATCACTATGTGATGGACCTATCTACTTCTCCTGTTATCTAAACTTTACTTTGTCTCTTAGTGATCCTCATTTAATGAAAGCTTTATCTCTTGACATTCAAAGTTCCGGTTATGATATGTTACCAGGATATGAAAATATCATTTTAATTTAGCGAATACATTATAAGGCTATGAATACTGTCCTGCCTAATTTAAGGGAAGATACTACTAAATTAAGAATGCCTAAAGGAATGACAACATTATTCGTGACAAATTTATCTAAAGGCAATTTAGTAGTACCCAAAGCCATTCAGTGGGATCAGGTCAAATTACCTGAAAACTGGCTGTTAGAAGACGTAATTCAACCCCAAAAACCTGAATCTCATGAAATAGATTCAGTAGAAGAATTACCTGAAGGATCAGTAGCTTTACGATTCTCAAGAAATAGAACCGTGAAATTAAGCTCAAGAAAATCCTTTACCGGCCTCCCAAGTCCGACAGAATCTTATCCAATGCCATCTAGGATATCCACTTCTTCGTTTGAACCACTTTGTCGATCAAATTCAGTAAACGGTCTAAATAGAACTGAAGAAAACATAGTTCAGCCCACTTATGAGATCCAAAGCCCAACACCATCCGACATGGGCTATGATAAAGAGAGTGTTAAATCTCATCCATTTAAAATTATGGTTCTAGATCAAGGCATATCTCCTTTTGATAATTGGTTTCGTATTCATTTAAGTGACACAGAACAAGCCTATTGGCTCAAGAAATATACAATATATCAAACCTTAAAAGGTACTAAAGACTTTAGTACTTTTCTTCAACATATGTTTAAACTCCAACGAAAACTTTTCCCCATCGTAGATAAACTCTAAACTCTCCAATTTGAAAACTAAAAGCTATTACAAATTTTGCGATGATTGAAATGAAAGACACACAAACCATTATATACACTAAAAAAGCGACCTGCTGACGTCATGGTGTGTGTCAGCATAGAGACAAGAAATCGTGCTCTATCTTTTCTTTAGCACTAGAAGATAAGGTTTGCTTTATCTTTAGCAAAGAAGATAAGATGCGAATATTGCCAGTTGGCTAGGATTAGATATCATAGGGGTCTTGACTGTCGACAAACGTATCATTCATAATTTTGTCACTATCAGAAGAATCATTATCCTCTTGCAGGCGCTCGTGCCTTAATTTGGAGGATTCTGCCTTCTCTTTACCCTTACTGGTGGGTAAATCAACATCCAAAGCTTCAAATAATTGTTTCTTTATTTCTTCTTTAGGAACATTATGAAAAATGGCTTTTAATAATTGGGATAAATTTAATGGTGAGGTTACTTCAGAAGATTGATTTTTCATAGGACTGTAATTTTTAGCAAAATCCAAGAGTCCTTTAGCAGCATATACGGATGGTGGATTAAAGAAATTGCATTTATCCCACCATCGTAAAAGTATACGGCGAGCTAACCATGGAATTTCAACCGTAGATTCTTCCCATTTTAATTGCTTCTTTATCACAATTTGATAATCCCATTTAATTATCCATGGAATTTTATAGGTGACTGTAAAAGTAAGTCTTGGATTTTTAAGAGTTCGATTCAGCTCGCAAAACTGTTCATAAAAGGTTCAAATTTTACGAGGCATTACAATAGGGAAAAGTCCCTAATTGTAAAACCATTCTTGGAACCAAAGAGGAAAGTCCCATTCTTCTTTAGCCAAATTAAAGGCTATAAACCAGCTAAATTTTCTTTGGCGGTTATCATAACAAAGAGCACCACTCCACGCGTCCATATTGATAGAGATATACTATTAACCATGCATATGTAATAGTATAGCTATGAATGATTTTCTATTGACAATTATTTCTTTGTATTTAATTGGAAATTTGCATTAAATAAATGTTATTAGCATATGAACAATAATTGTGATTAGTACATTTTGTATGTATTTAATTGGACCAAGTAGAGAATGGATGTTTAGTACTGACTGTTAAACATATTCTCTAGGATATTAGAAATAATGTTTATTGTTCTTAATCTTGATTTATTTTTAATATGAGCAAACATTGATTGTCTTGTGCTTTGATTCATTAAAGGGTGAGTTTCATTATTGGAATAATATTCTCGGTGAATTGGGCAAAGATATTTTGTGTTTGTGAAATATTAATTAATGATAGAATCCATGTCTCGATTTAGAGATTGATGATGCACTTTAAGTAAGCTTATAAGGTTTTATAGTGTAAACACTGCAGGTGGATATTGAATCAGACACATGAAATAAGTTGAGCGATAATCTTAAAGTTATATTGTGATTTAAATAAATTGTCAGTAAGTTATTTAAATGACAGCATCTGTAATCTTAACGTGGGGAACATTATTTTATTATGTTGTGGAATTGTAAAATAAATAAGGAGTTCAGTCATGAGTTTTTAGTGGAATAATTCATGATTAATTATAATAAGAATATGTTGGTCTACATAGGTTCTTATTATAATTAGTAGCCTGATTTATTTTATTCCTACGGTCCCTGTAGTGCCCTAATTATTTGAAAAGTTAAGGGTGTATTAAATAATAGATAAATTATTTAGTTTTAAAATAATTGATAATTATTTTAATTAAATAATTTTTTATTTAATTTATTTTATATTAAAAAAAATATCTTCCTATCGAAGAGAGTTTTTTTAATATAAGATTTGAAAACCCTAAGAATAGAGAGACGCACATTATTCTATTTTCTGCCACTCAGAGAGTTCCAAAAGAGAGATAGTTAGGGATTACTGCAGAAGATCGTGGGTGATTCCAAGATCTCTCGAAAGAAGACTGGTGAGCGATTCTGCGCTTCAAGAGGTCAGTTTATTGATTTGTTCGATAATGTTTTTAGTTTGCCTCATATGGTTTCGAAGAGGGTTGTTTCCGCTTTATACCCGCTCCCATCAATTCGTATCAGAGCCATACGAAACTGTATGATGGTGGCTATTTTGTCATGTTTCAATCGTGTATCTATAATCTGTTTTGATTGTTTGATTGGTACATGGTTACAAGAGCTTCAAAAGTTTTTGAAGGACAGCAGCACAAAAGTGCAGTACCTGATACAACCTTTGTTTTTTAAACTGTGGTTTTTAATGGGCATTAATATATATAAATATATATATATATATATATATATATATATATATATATATATATATATATTGATATATACAAGTAAGTAAATATATACAAGTAAGTAAATAGACTGATAAATGGATTATAAACTATAAAACTTATTTTAGATCTTACAGATTTATAAACATATCATACATATCATGATCAATATATGCATGCACTAAACATCTATCTGAATCAACATACATATGAATTGAGATATTATTTAAATATATATCAATTAATATACTATTATCAATTGGATTTACAATTATATGAATCATTGAAGTATGATACGTGGCGTTGTTATACCAAGAAGATCGAAACGGATCTGAATTAATATATACAAGTAAGTAAATAGACTGATAAATGGATTATAAACTATAAAACTTATTTTAGATCTTACAGATTTATAAACATATCATACATATCATGATCAATATATGCATGCACTAAACATCTATCTGAATCAACATACATATGAATTGAGATATTATTTAAATATATATCAATTAATATACTATTATCAATTGGATTTACAATTATATGAATCATTGAAGTATGTTACGTGGCGTTGTTATACCAAGAAGATGCCTAAATTAATAGACCTTTGGACCAGTAGCCCGCACTTCTGGGTTTTCAGCCTATATATCAATACTTTAATTTGAACAGTACTTGTTTAAAGATGAACAGTATACGTTTTAATCTGAACAGTAAATGAACAGTTTATGAACATACAAAGCAATTTTTCTGATGTGGAAGATCACACTAAGGTGCAACCACAGAGCATACTTATAACACAATTTTTATATTTATCAATTAACTCAACCAATTTTGATTAATTAATTTTTTAATTAAGGTTGAGGGTTCCTGCAACCTTAGCCTGGGATCCCCAGAACTAAGTCAGAGTGTGGAGGGAGAAGAGAAATATGCCTTCAACAGGGCATTTAAGAAGTAGCAATTTTATATAGAAGAAGAAGAAATTTAAAATAAATTACAAATACAAAATCAAAATATAACTTACAAATTTAAAATTTTAACCATAAGATTAAACTTAGGAAAACTAACCTTGAACCTTACAGAGAGCGCTGAAGGAAAGGAGAGAATCCTAGTCTAATTATGCCTTCACAAAGAGGATAGGCTCTCTTTAAATAACATAGAAAAGAATCTTTACTATTTGCTTTATACTGTAGATGAACAGTTCTTTGTCTGCCATCGAATCTTTACTGTAGTTGACTTTACTGTGGATGAACAGTGGGTTGTCTGCCACTGTGCCTTGCTTTTTACTGTAGAAGATGCTCCTTACAAAGTAGTTGAGGAAGAGGACGAAGAAGAGGATGATGTGCTCTCCTGTTTTTTCTTTTTAGCTTTTTCTTTTACTTGTTTTTTGGTTTTCCCCTTCTCCTTTGCTTTAGCTTTAGCTGCAGGTCGAGCTTTACTTTGAATTTTAATGGCGGATGAAATGCTGTCTTTATCATCTTCACTATCACTGGAGGAATAGTTGGAGGAGGAGGAAGATGCAATTGAGGCCCAAGTCTTCTTTTTACTTTTATGGGCTTTTTTATCGGGCTTACTAGAGGAACATGCACCAAGTGCTTTACTGGAAGAAGTCTTTACCATTGGGTCCGAACCTGTTGACAAATGTTCGAACATCTCTTGACAAATGAGTTTATACTCCTCAGGAGTTTTAGCTGCTGCTAACCGGGCCTGGCATTGGGCCTTCTGGATCCCAAATTGAGGGTTCTCAGGGATGGCCAAGGTGGTTGCATATGTAAGGGCCGGTTTTATGGGCTGAGATAATTTACTACGTATCCATTGTTGGATTTTTAATTCAGTGGTAGTGTTTTTAAAAGATCCCCACCATTTAATTTTATGTCTTTTTATGAGGACAGGAATCTGAGTTCCTGGAATATATTGAGAATCAAAATACCATTGATAAACCCAGGGGGTGAAGAAGGTCATACTATAATACATAAGTGATGGTATACTAAGTTCTTCAGGAGTGGGTTTATAATGGGTTTTAAAGTAATGGAATAGATAATGGATTTCATGAGGCATAATATCCTCAGAGAGTCCTTTAAATTGCCACCAATGTTTAAACCAATTGGGGATTTTACCAATTTTAGCAAACATAGATTGGTCAAAATAAATTAACCAAGAATGCGTATGAGTGGGATTTTGAATACAAAAAACCTTTTCCCACGCATCTTTATAATCAAAATAATTATAAACAGTACAATGCACATGTTTATGTAAAACTTTGAATTTTATTGGAGTGTAAAGAGATGGTGCAGGCCATTCTTTAAGATGCATAATCTTTTGAATTTTAATCGAAGAATACAAAATAATAGATTTATTTTTAGGATCAAAATTATGTTTAATTTTTACAGATTCAGTATCAATTAAAATACTATGGTAATATTCCTGCGGTTTTGAAAGATCAGTAGGAATAAAATACCATTCCTCAGGATAATACTGTTTTACAATGGACCAAGGATTAATATTATTATAGCCATCCTCGATCTCAATTTCATAATCAAAAAGAGTTTTAACAAACCATTTATGTATACTTTGATTAGTATACTAGATTTTTGGCAAATCCACAGCCATCAACGGATTTGATAATTCTTTACCGCCTACCGTTTGAGACGGAATAGCCGTATCATGAACGGATACGATCGCTTTAGATTTAGAAGACATACCTGGGTCCTCCGCTGAAGAGGATGCCATTGACTGTAAGGCTTTAAGTACTTCTGGGGATTGGGAAAGTTCCTCAATCCATTTTTTAAGGTCTTTAGTGTTGTTGAGGTTTTTAGAGAGATCAGTAGAATGCTCAGAAAGAGCTTTAGTGGGTGAATCACTATCTTGTTTACTAATTGTCTTGCCCTTATCCTTCTTGCGACCCATTTTGCTGTAAGAATTCGCGGGTAAGAAAATCAGGAATATTATTTTTATTACCAGGTATAAATTCAATATCAAAATAAAAAATACTTAATAAAGCTTGCCATCTTGTAAAAATTTGTTTTGAGGCAAGATTTTGAACATCCTTTTGCAAAACATCTTTTGCAGATTTACAATCAATACGTAATAAAAATTTTTGATTTAATAAATCACTCTGAAATTTATTTATACAAATTACTATACTTAAAATTTCTTTTTTAATAGTAGAGTAATTAAGTTGAGCAGGAGTCCAATGACCCGAAGTATATTGGATAATACGCTCTTTACCATCAATCTATTGTTTAAAAAATTAATTAATCAAAATTGGTTGAGTTAATTGATAAATATAAAAATTGTGTTATAAGTATGCTCTGTGGTTGCACCTTAGTGTGATCTTCCACATCAGAAAAATTGCTTTGTATGTTCATAAACTGTTCATTTACTGTTCAAATTAAAACGTATATTGTTCATCTTTAAACAAGTACTGTTCAAATTAAAGTATTGATATATAGGCTGGAAACCCAGAAGTGCGGGCTACTGGTCCAAAGGTCTATTAATTTAGGCATCTTCTTGGTATAACAACGCCACGTAACATACTTCAATGATTCATATAATTGTAAATCCAATTGATAATAGTATATTAATTGATATATATTTAAATAATATCTCAATTCATATGTATGTTGATTCAGATAGATGTTTAGTGCATGCATATATTGATCATGATATGTATGATATGTTTATAAATCTGTAAGATCTAAAATAAGTTTTATAGTTTATAATCCATTTATCAGTCTATTTACTTACTTGTATATATTAATTCAGATCCGTTTCGATCCTTTGGGTTTTTGTTGGTATCAGAGCCTTAAAGATTTCGATCTGCTTGTTGGTATACATATAAAGGCTTCATTTTATAATATATCATAGGTTGTCTTGACTTTGTTCAATTGAGCCGATTCCAAGTGAACCCGTATGTAAGACCCGTGTGTAAGGGCAGTGAAAGGGTATAACCGGAGGGCATAACCGGACAATTGTCATTAAGGCCTATCATATCTTATAAAATGGATCCTTTATTATGTAGATCAATTAGTAGTAATAAATCTGAAGACTCAGATAACTCCGAAATTAAAAGGGTTATAAATAGAAATGAATTAATTTTACAAGATTTAAGTAAAGCAATTGATGAATGGGAAATACCTAAAGTAGATAAAGAACAGATTTATAAAATTAATAAATTTAATTTGTTTAAAACTGATTATGTTATTAAAACTGAAGAACGAGATTTTCAACTCAGTAAACCTTTTGAACGAATAACTCTTTTATCTTCTAAAACTTTGCAACATCACAAAAGTAAAAAATATAAATATATTCATATAGGTTTAATTCAAGTGGGTATAAAACCTTTAACTAGAGAAGGATTAAATACTAGTATTTTGGCAGTAGTCAGGGATGCTAGATTTTTAAATTTTCAAGATTCTTTATTAGGATCTGTTGAGACAAGCTTAAGTGAAGGACTAATCTCTTTTGAGATCTATCCTGATATGACTGTCTCCTTAAATGATTTAAATATCTTAGAAAGTATAGTTTTGGAAATTAAAACTCACAACTATAAAATGAAGCAAGGATCGATTCCTATAGCTTTAATTTATAAAATCCATTATAAAGCAATGAATTCAGCTTTTGGTACTAAATATAAATTACAACCTAAAATTGGAGAAACTCGTTTTCTGCAAACTGATTTAACTAAAACCAATACAGTTATACCTAAAACCATTCAATGGAAAGATATCACTTTACCAGATGAATGGATTTTGGAAGGCGTGGTGCCTCCACCTGTTACTGAACACATAAAACCAAATGTCAATTTACAAAAAATTGAACAATTTGAAGATGGTAAAGTAACATTAAAGTTTAATCGCAGTCAAAGTATGAGGTATACAGGGTCATCTTCTTCTGTTACTACAGATGAAAATGATAAACCTAGTTACTCTATACCTTCAGTGATTTATGCTAAATATAGAGAACCAGAGCATAAACCTATTATTCAAACCTTCGTAAAACCTAGATATTCAACATCAGATATACCTAATTCAAGTAAAATGAAAGGTGTTGATTATAGTAATTCTGTTCCACAGGCTGTTTATAGTCCTGTAGATAATTACTTAACTCAACAATCTAATTTAGTAAATTCATCACCTGCATCACCAACAGCTTCGGCTATAACTGAAAATGTTAGTGAAATAAATAGAGAATTAAATGTCCTTAGTAAAGATGATATTGAAAAAGATTTATTAAAAGAAGTATCTAAAATGAAAAATTTGGTTAAAATGCAAAGGATATTAAAAACTTATACTTTTGACGAATTGAAATATGAATATTTAAATTATAAAGAAAATAACCAAACTAAAATAAAATTCTTTGAGTGGTATGAAACAGTTAAAATTAATAAATCAGATAAAGAAATAAACCCTATAACTATTAGAGATAAAAGACCAGAATTTATAGTAAATAACCAGATTATAAAAAGCGATTTTCGTCCTAAAACAATTAGTAAAATTATACATCAAGATAATGAGGTTATATGTGCACCTTATAAAATTTCTAGAGAAAATGATAGTAATAGTAAAATAATTGAACAAAATAATTTTAGTAATGCTAATTTAATTTGTTTAAATAAGAGGTTAAAAAGACTTGAGAATATGATAGAAAATAAACAACGGTTAAAAGAAATTAAAAAAGATACACAAAAAATTCAATCTCATGTTTTTAAACCTTATCAGATTTCTAAATCTAGTCAAAATGAGTTTGTAAATCACTTAAAAGATCAATTAAGTGAAATTGAGGTTCGCTCTGCGACTATTCAACAGGTAGCTCCAGATACCCCTCAAGCTTCAAATGCTATAAACACTATAGAAGAAACCTCTGAATCGGCTTCTCAGGATACTGATTCAGAAGATATTAAACAATTTACAGTAAATCCTATTCAACATAATGCTATAGTAAATAGGGCACCAGACTTAGGAATCATTGATAAACCTAATACTATATCACAATTTAAATATAATGCAACAACAATCTATGAATGGAACATAGATGGTTTAAGTGAATATAATATATTAAGTATTTTGCAACAAATGACAATGGCTGCAAATGCTTATAAAACCCAGTCATTTATTTCTGATAAAGCTATAGCAGAAATTTTAATTGCTGGCTTCACAGGTCAGTTAAAAGGTTGGTGGGATTATCATCTCACCCAACAACAACATTTAGAAATCTTAAATTCAATTAAAACTAATGATGAAGGTGAACCTATATATGATGAACATGGTGAAGTAATTCCAGATGCTGTTGCATCTCTAATTCTCACTATTTCATTACATTTTATAGGAGATCCATCTCATTTAAAAGATAAAAATGCTGAATTATTAAGTAATCTTAAATGTAAAACATTAGGCGATTTTCTTAATTATAAAACAACTTTTCTCACTCGAGTAATGTTAAGGGAAGATTCAAACCAGAGCTTTTGGAAAGAAAAGTTTCTGGCTGGCTTACCTTATTTCTTGGGAGAAAAAGTTCGCAATCATATAAAACAACAATTTGGTAATCCTATACCTTATAACATACTAACTTATGGACAATTAATTAGTATTACACAAAAAGAAGGTCTACAAATATGTCATGATTTAAAACTTCAAAAAACATTAAAATATGAAATGAAGAAAACAAAAAAAGAATTAGGATCATTTTGTAAACAATTTGATTATAGTATAACCCCTACACAGCAATGTGATGGACAATGTTCTAGATCGCATAAACCTAAAAAACATTATACAAATAAACAATATAAAAAATCTTATAGACCTACACCAAGTAAAGAAAAGTTTTATCAAAAAGAAAAATATAAACCTTATAAAAAACCTCATAGGAATCAATCTACTAAACTACCTAAATCTGCTACTAAAACTTCTTTTAAAGACTTAACTTGTTATACATGTGGTAAAAAAGGACACACCTCTAAATATTGTAAATTTCATAAGAAATTAAATGAATTACATTTAGAAGAAGATGTTTTAAATAAAATTTATGAATTGTATATTGATTCGGATAGTACTGAATCTGATATAAATGATAGTGATAATCAAATAGATGAGTTAGGTTCAACAACTAGTTCATCTAGTAATTCTTTAAATGTTTTAACTAAAGATCAACAAACATTATTAGAAGTTGTAAATACTATAGCAGACCCAGAAATAAAAGCTACACTTCTTCAAAAATTAATAAAAAGCTTTGATAATGAAAAACCTGTAAAAGAAGATATAACTCCTAAAATTCAACCTAAAACTTATGATCTCACTGCTATATTAAATAAAAATAAACAGAAGAAAGTAGAAGTTCAAACCTCTAATACAGAATTAAAACAAAGAGTTAGAATTTTAGAAGATGAAGTAAAAGAATTAAAAAGACAATTTCAACTACATGATAAATTAATTAAAAACTTAGAATCACAAATAATACCTAGTTCTTCTGATGAAGAACCAGAACCTGATATAAATCCTTTAGAAGAAAATATAGATAGTAATTTTCTAAATTTATTACAAGAAATAACTTCACGAAAATATTTAATAAATATCTCTATTAAAGTAAATGATTTTGTGATAAATGCTATTGCACTATTTGACACTGGTGCAGATTTAAACTGTATAAAATCTGACTTAGTACCATATAGATATTGGGAAGAAACTAATGAAAAATTAAGTACTGCAAATAAATCTAAGCTAACAATTACTGGTAAAACAGATGCATTTATTATAGATCAAGGTTTAGAAATAAACACTGTATTCTTATTATCTCCACAGATAAATTATATGGTTATATTAGGCACTCCTTTTATAAATCTTATTACACCATATTCAGTAAAAGAAGATTGTATTAAATTCAAAGTTAGAACTCATAAAGTAAGATTAGAGTTTACAAAGAAACCTAAAAAGAAACAATTAAACATATTAAAAGCTCATTCAGTAAAATTGTTAGAAATCAATTCTTTAATTAAATCTAAAAAAGAAAATATCCAGAATGTGACAAATAATATTCATCTAAATCGCATTCAACAACAATTAAACACTGGTTTAGTCAAACATAAAATCTTACAACTTCAAACACATATGGAACAGGAATTATGTGCTGATCATCCAAATGCTTTTTGGAGTCATAAACAACACATAGTTGATTTACCATATGAAAAAGATTTTGATGAAAAATCTATTAAAACTAAAGCTAGACCAATTCAAATGAACCCTGAATTAATTGAACATTGTAAACAGGAAATTCAGGATTTATTAAATAAAAAATTAATATCTAAATCTAGAAGCCCATGGTCTTGTGCAGCTTTTTATGTAAATAAAAATGCTGAAATAGAACGTGGTGTTCCAAGATTAGTAATTAATTATAAACCTTTAAATACAGCTTTAAAATGGATTAGATACTCTATTCTTAATAAAAAAGATCTTTTAAAGAAACTCTATAAGGCAAATATTTTTAGTAAGTTTGATATGAAATCTGGCTACTGGCAGATTCAAATTGATCCTAAAGATAGATATAAAACAGCATTTACAGTTCCATTTGGGCAATATGAATGGAATGTAATGCCTTTTGGTTTAAAAAATGCTCCTTCTGAATTTCAGAGGATCATGAATGATATTTTTTACCCTTATTCTACCTTTTGTATTGTATATATTGATGATGTTCTTATCTTTAGTACTACTATAGAAGATCACTTTAAACATCTAAAAACATTTCACATGGTCGTAAGACATAATGGTTTGGCATTAAGTAAAACTAAAATGGATTTGTTTAAAACTAAAGTGAGATTTTTAGGACATTATATAGAACAAGGTAAAATTCAACCTATAGAACGTGCTATGGTTTTTGGTGATAAATTTCCTGATGAAATAACTAATAAAACACAACTTCAGAGATTTCTTGGTTGTTTAAATTATGTTATTGATTTTTATCCAAATTTAAATTGTATGATAAAACCTCTGCATGATAGATTACGTAAAAATGCTCCTCCGTGGACGGATAAGCATACGCAATTAGTTAAAAAGATAAAATCTCTAGTTAAAGAAATACCTTATCTTTATATTCCTAATCCAACAGCATTTAAAATTGTGGAAACAGATGCTTCTGATATAGGATATGGAGGTATTTTAAAACAACAGATTGATGGTAAAGAGCGTATTATCCAATATACTTCGGGTCATTGGACTCCTGCTCAACTTAATTACTCTACTATTAAAAAAGAAATTTTAAGTATAGTAATTTGTATAAATAAATTTCAGAGTGATTTATTAAATCAAAAATTTTTATTACGTATTGATTGTAAATCTGCAAAAGATGTTTTGCAAAAGGATGTTCAAAATCTTGCCTCAAAACAAATTTTTGCAAGATGGCAAGCTTTATTAAGTATTTTTGATTTTGATATTGAATTTATACCTGGTAATAAAAATAATATTCCTGATTTTCTTACCCGCGAATTCTTACAGCAAAATGGGTTGCAAGAAGGATAAGGGCAAGACAATTAGTAAACAAGATAGTGATTCACCCACTAAAGCTCTTTCTGAGCATTCTACTGATCTCTCTAAAAACCTCAACAACACTAAAGACCTTAAAAAATGGATTGAGGAACTTTCTCAATCCCCAGAAGTACTTAAAGCCTTACAGTCAATGGCATCCTCTTCAGCGGAGGACCCAGGTATGTCTTCTAAATCTAAAGCGATCGTATCCGTTCATGATACGGCTATTCCGTCTCAAACGGTAGGCGGTAAAAAATTATCAAATCCGTTGATGGCTGTGGATTTGCCAAAAATCCAGTATACTAATCAAAGTATACATAAATGGTTTGTTAAAACTCTTTTTGATTATGAAATTGAGATCGAGGATGGCTATAATAATATTAATCTTTGGTCCATTGTAAAACAGTATTATCCTGAGGAATGGTATTTTATTCCTACTGATCTTTCAAAACCGCAGGAATATTACCATAGTATTTTAATTGATACTGAATCTGTAAAAATTAAACATAATTTTGATCCTAAAAATAAATCTATTATTTTGTATTCTTCGATTAAAATTCAAAAGATTATGCATCCTAAAGAATGGCCTGCACCATCTCTTTACACTCCAATAAAATTCAAAGTTTTACATAAACATGTGCATTGTACTGTTTATAATTATTTTGATTATAAAGATGCGTGGGAAAAGGTTTTTTGTATTCAAAATCCCACTCATACGCATTCTTGGTTAATTTATTTTGACCAATCTATGTTTGCTAAAATTGGTAAAATCCCCAATTGGTTTAAACATTGGTGGCAATTTAAAGGACTCTCTGAGGATATTATGCCTCATGAAATCCATTATCTATTCCATTACTTTAAAACCCATTATAAACCCACTCCTGAAGAACTTAGTATACCATCACTTATGTATTATAGTATGACCTTCTTCACCCCCTGGGTTTATCAATGGTATTTTGATTCTCAATATATTCCAGGAACTCAGATTCCTGTCCTCATAAAAAGACATAAAATTAAATGGTGGGGATCTTTTAAAAACACTACCACTGAATTAAAAATCCAACAATGGATACGTAGTAAATTATCTCAGCCCATAAAACCGGCCCTTACATATGCAACCACTTTGGCCATCCCTGAGAACCCTCAATTTGGGATCCAGAAGGCCCAATGCCAGGCCCGGTTAGCAGCAGCTAAAACTCCTGAGGAGTATAAACTCATTTGTCAAGAGATGTTCGAACATTTGTCAACAGGTTCGGACCCAATGGTAAAGACTTCTTCCAGTAAAGCACTTGGTGCATGTTCCTCTAGTAAGCCCGATAAAAAAGCCCATAAAAGTAAAAAGAAGACTTGGGCCTCAATTGCATCTTCCTCCTCCTCCAACTATTCCTCCAGTGATAGTGAAGATGATAAAGACAGCATTTCATCCGCCATTAAAATTCAAAGTAAAGCTCGACCTGCAGCTAAAGCTAAAGCAAAGGAGAAGGGGAAAACCAAAAAACAAGTAAAAGAAAAAGCTAAAAAGAAAAAACAGGAGAGCACATCATCCTCTTCTTCGTCCTCTTCCTCAGCTACTTTGTAAGGAGCATCTTCTACAGTAAAAAGCAAGGCACAGTGGCAGACAACCCACTGTTCATCCACAGTAAAGTCAACTACAGTAAAGATTCGATGGCAGACAAAGAACTGTTCATCTACAGTATAAAGCAAATAGTAAAGATTCTTTTCTATGTTATTTAAAGAGAGCCTATCCTCTTTGTGAAGGCATAAGTTTTAGACTAGGATTCTCTCCTTTCCTTCAGCGCTCTCTGTAAGGTTCAAGGTTAGTTTTCCTAAGTTTAATCTTATCGTTAAAATTTTAAATTTGTAAGTTATATTTTGATTTTGTATTTGTAATTTATTTTAAATTTCTTCTTCTTCTATATAAAATTGCTACTTCTTAAATGCCCTGTTGAAGGCATATTTCTCTTCTCCCTCCACACTCTGACTTAGTTCTGGGGATCCCAGGCTAAGGTTGCAGGAACCCTCAACCTTAATTAAAAAATTAATTAATCAAAATTGGTTGAGTTAATTGATAAATATAAAAATTGTGTTATAAGTATGCTCTGTGGTTGCACCTTAGTGTGATCTTCCACATCAGAAAAATTGCTTTGTATGTTCATAAACTGTTCATTTACTGTTCAGATTAAAACGTATACTGTTCATCTTTAAACAAGTACTGTTCAAATTAAAGTATTGATATATAGGCTGGAAACCCAGAAGTGCGGGCTACTAGTCCAAAGGTCTATTAATTTAGGCATCTTCTTGGTATAACAACGCCACGTATCATACTTCAATGATTCATATAATTGTAAATCCAATTGATAATAGTATATTAATTGATATATATTTAAATAATATCTCAATTCATATGTATGTAGATTCAGATAGATGTTTAGTGCATGCATATATTGATCATGATATGTTTATAAATCTGTAAGATCTAAAATAAGTTTTATAGTTTATAATCCATTTATCAGTCTATTTACTTACTTGTATATATTAATTCAGATCCGTTTCGATCCTTTGGGTTTTTGATGAATCAACATACATATGAATTGAGATATTATTTAAATATATATCAATTAATATACTATTATCAATTGGATTTACAATTATATGAATCATTGAAGTATGATATATATATATATATATATATATATTGGGTTTTGTTTCGATGAACAGGAGAGGGGCAAGAAAAGACGAAAAAAAAAAAAAAAGATCAGTAAATGGAGGTTGAAGGGAAAAGGGGCAGCGGCGGCTAGGGCTTCTTCGTGAAGAAGAAGCTACTGCTTGCCAAAATTCCCGTCTAGTCCCTCAATTTTTTTAAATTTTATATTTTTGACCCCTGATCTTTAAGTTTTTATTTTTTTTGACCCTGAATCTTTCTGTTTATTATATTTTAACCCCTGGACTTTAATTTTTTAAATTTTGACCCAGAACGTTTTGACCCCTTGGAGTTATTTAAATTATAAAGTGACCCTGATTGTTTCTGGTTTTATTAAAATTGCCTAGACTATTTCCGATTTTTGCAATTTTGGTCCAATAGTTTCTGTTTTATGCAAAATAGTCCAAACAAGTTCTGAAATTTGCGAAACGGCCCAGAATTTTTCTGTTTTTGCAAGATAAACCCAAAAGGTTTTAATTTGTTTTGCATAAATAGACCAGAACACTAAATTTTTAACATTTTCAACCAAAAATGTTAATTTTATTTGCAAAATTGTCTTAAAAATATATTATTTTGCAATTTTGATTATAATTAATTTATTTTAATTATATGAATTAATTTGTGAGTGGTTTTTTTTATTACTTTCTAGTTGTAATTATTTGCATTTCTTTCCCATCGGAAGATGTCATGTTTTAATATAATTACTAAACTAGTCTAATTTGTCTGTATTGATTTAACTCTCCATCTGAGTAAATTAATTAGTGACATGAATCAGATGTAATATTTTCTCACACATTAATGTTAATTTAAGAGGCATGTTATCTCCCATCGAGTAGTATGTGCCGGTCTTATCTAATTATAATATGCAAAACATGTGATTGGTTGAATTCTCCCATCGAGGTTGCTATTCATGAATGTTGTGAATGTGTATTTTTTTTTTTTTTTTTTTTTTTGAATTGTGATATCAATGTTGTATATTTGCAATTTTGATTTATTCAATGTTTATTATTGATATGCTATTTTTGTTTAATGCATGATATAGAAATGGCATCATTCAGTCCCCTTGAAAAAATCTTAACCCAAAACAAACTTGAGGGTCCAAACTATGTTGACTGGAAGAGGAATTTGGACATTTTGCTTACTGCTGAGGAGTATAAGTTTGTGCTTACTGAAGTTTGTCCTGAAAAACCCGGTGAGGGTGCCTCTGAGGAGGTCACCAGAGCTTACCAGAAATGGGTTAAAGCTGATGAGATGGCGCGATGTTACATTTTGGCTTCTGTGTCAAATGTTTTGCAACATCAGCATCAAAAGATGGACACAGCTTTTGACATGCTCAAAAATCTCAAGGAGATGTTTGGAGATCAACTAGTGCAGCAAGGCAAAATGCACTGAGGGAGATTCTTACTTCTAAAATGGAGGTGGGAACTCCAGTTAGAACTCATGTCTTGAAGATGATGAGTCTTCTGAATGACATGGAGGTTCTTGGTGCTGAGGTTGACAATGCTACACAGATAGAAATGATCTTGAACACTTTGCCAGCCAATTTTCAGCAGTTTCGTTTGAACTATAACATGAATAAGATGGATTTCACTCTGTCTAAGTTGCTGAATGAGCTGGTGGCTGCTGAGACTATCATTAAGCAAGGAGCTGCACCTGTTGTGCTTAATGTTGAGCGAGGTTCTTCTTCTGCCCAGAACAAGGGTAAGAAGAAGAAAAATGCTCACAAGGCTAAGCCTAAAACAAGTGCTGCATCAACTAGTGCAAGTATTGCTGTGAAAAAGCCTAAGGGTAAGTGTTTTCACTGCAAGCAACCTAGGCACTGGAAGTCACAATGTCCAACATGGTTAGCCAAGAAGAAGCAAGGTATGTCTCTGTTTTATATGCTGATAGTTGAAACTTGTTTAGCGGTGTTGACTACACTCCGATGGTGTGTAGATTCTGGAGCCACTAATCATGTCTGCAATTCATTGCAGGAGTTTCAGGTAACTCGTCAGCTAAATAAAGTAGATGTAAGCATTTTTCTGGGAGATGGCACAGAAGTTGCAGTTCTAGCTATAGGAAATGTTTCTTTGAATTTTGAGAATAATAGAACATTATTTTTGAAGGATGTTTTATATGTACCTTCAATTAGAAGGAATTTAATTTCAGTTTCTAGTTTGAGCAAGAATGGATATTCGGTTTGTTTTAATGAATTTTATGATGATTCTGTCGTTATTAAATTTAGAAAACAAATGATATGTTCTGGCTCAATGATTGATGATCTTTTTATTCTCAAAGTTTCACCTGAACTGCAAATTCCTAATTCTGGAGTTAATAACTTTGATGTCATTGTTCCATTGAAAAGAAAACGTCCTATTGAATTTAGTCATACCTATTTGTGGCATTTAAGGCTTGGTCATATTAATTTAGATAGGATTTCTAGGTTGGTCAAGGATGGACCATTGAGTTCATTGAAAGTGGAGGCACTACCAACCTGTGAATCTTGTTTAGAAGGTAAAATGACTAAGAGGCCTTTTCCTATAAAGGGTAATAGAACTAATGATGTACTTGAATTAATTCATTCTGATTTGTGTGGTCCAATGAGTGTCCAAGCTAGGGGTGGTTTTGAGTATTTTGTGACTTTCACAGATGATTACTCAAGATATGGATACATTTACCTGTTGCGCCGTAAGTCTGAATGCTTTGAGAAATTCAAAGAGTTCAAGGTAGAAACGGAGAAACGACATGGAAAATATATCAAGTCGTTACGGTCTGACCGTGGTGGCGAATACCTCTCTAGGGAATTCATTACTTATTTATCAGAACAAGAAACTACTTCACAGTTGTCTGCACCTGGTATGCCACAACAGAATGGTGTAGCAGAAAGAAGAAATAGGACGCTTATGGAAATGGTTAGATCAATGATGAGTTATTTAGATTTGCCCATTTCGTTTTGGGGGTATGCCATAGAAACAGCAGCATATATTCTGAATTTGGTTCCATCTAAGTCAGTACCTAAAACTCTTACAGAACTGTGGACTGGGCGAAAGCCAAGTCTGAGACATGTTCAGATGTGGGGTTGTCCAACCCATGTGCTAAAAGGGAAAGCAGATAAGTTGGAATCAAAAACAGACTTATGCTTCTTTATTGGATATCCTAGAGGAACGAAAGGTGGTTTATTTTATAGTTCTCAAGATAAAACGGTCATTGTTAGCACCAATGCACATTATCTTGAGGAAGACTATATTAAAAACCATATTCCCAAAAGTCAATTAGCCTTGTATGAATTGAGAGGAGAAAATATATCAATTAGAACCTTTCCATTAGAACAACAACCTAAACCATCAATGGTTGGAGCTGACATTCCATTGCCTAGTCGTAGTGGAAGAAATGTTAGTCGACCAGTAAATCAACATCAGCCTGAATATTCAGTACCTAACATTTCACTACCACCTGAAAGTAGTGGGAGTTATGTAGAAACTGAAGTGGCAGCTGTTGATCCAAACATACAGGAGCACAATGTTGGGGCTTCTAACATTTCATTGCCTCCTGGTGATGACAGACATGTTGAAGTTCCAGAACATGATCTAGATGTAGTCCCACCAGTCATGGACTTGCCTGCTTTACAGCCACAGCAAGATGAAGGTGTGATTGCAGAACCTGTAGTACTTCGTCGTAGTGGGAGAATTAGACGACCACCGGTTCGATATACACTTTTGGGAGAAGCTTTTGATAGAATCCCTGAAGAAGTGAATATTGAACCTGTCTGTTACGATGAAGCACTACAAGATAAAGATGCTGATAAGTGGCTTGTAGCTATGAAATCTGAGATGGAGTCCATGTACTCTAATCAAGTCTGGGAACTTGTAGAACCACCTGAAGGGGTTAAACCCATCGGATGCAAGTGGATCTATAAGAAAAAGAGGGGTATAGACGGTAAAGTACAAAATTATAAGGCAAGGCTTGTTGCGAAAGGGTTTACTCAGAAAGAAGGGATCGATTATGAGGAAACTTTTTCGCCGGTAGCCATGCTAAAGTCTATTAGAACTCTTCTATCCATTGCAGCTCATTATGATTATGAGATTTGGCAAATGGATGTCAAGACAGCTTTCCTAAATGGAAGTCTTGATGAATGCATCTATATAAAGCAACCAGAAGGTTTCATAAACAATGGACAAGAAAATTTGCTTTGCAAATTGAATAGGTCCATTTATGGGCTTAAACAAGCATCTAGGTCATGGAATACTTGTTTTGACCAGGCGATTAAAAGTTTTGGCTTTGATCAGTGTCATGATGAGTCTTGTGTGTATATGAAATGGAATGGTAGTAAGGTTGTTTTTCTGGTACTATATGTGGATGATATTCTGCTTATAGGGAATTGTGTAGGTATGTTGAATTCTGTCAAAGATTGGCTATCCCAACGTTTTGATATGAAGGATTTGGGAGAGGCTGCTCATATTCTTGGGATTAAGCTTATGCGAGATCGTAAGAAAAGGATGATTGGCTTATCTCAAGCACTTTATATTGATACCATTCTTGCTCGTTTCAGCATGCAGGATTCCAAGAAGGGTTTTCTTCCCTTCAGACATGGAATCACTCTATCTAAGGACCAATGTCCTAAGACACCTGAGGAGATAGAGAACATGAAGGCAGTTCCATATGCTTCTGCAGTTGGAAGCCTTATGTATGCAATGTTGTGTACCAGACCTGATATCTGTTTTGCTGTTGGCATGGTTAGCAGATTTCAATCTAATCCTGGGCGAGAACACTGGACTGCAGTCAAGCATATAATCAAGTACTTGAAAAGGACTAGGGATTATATGTTAGTTTATCAATCTGACGATCTTGTACCCATTGGGTATACAGATTCGGATTTTCAGACTGATAAGGACTCTCGGAAGTCAACCTCTGGTAATGTTTTTGTCTTGGGAGGTGGAGCCATAAGTTGGAGGAGTATTAAGCAAACTTGTGTTGCTGACTCCACCATGGAAGCTGAATATGTGGCAGCTTCTAAAGCTGCAAAGGAAGCTGTATGGCTTAGGAACTTCCTTATGGATCTAAGCGTAGTTTCATCAGTGCAATTGCCTATTACACTTTATTGTGATAATAGTGGGGCAGTTGCAAACTCGAAGGAGCCACGGAGCCATAAAAGGGCAAAACACATTGAGAGGAAGTATCATTTGATACGAGACATAGTTCAAAGGGGAGATGTGGTAGTGACAAAGATTGCATCGGAAAACAACCTGGCAGATCCTTTTACAAAAAGCTTACCAGCAAAGACTTTTGACAGTCATGTAGAAGGAATGGGAGTTAAAGTTATAGATGCATGGTTATGAGTCTAAGTGGGAGATTGATAGAGATATACTATTAACCATGCATATGTAATAGTATAGCTATGAATGATTTTCTATTGACAATTATTTCTTTGTATTTAATTGGAAATTTGCATTAAATAAATGTTATTAGCATATGAACAATAATTGTGATTAGTACATTTTGTATGTATTTAATTGGACCAAGTAGAGAATGGATGTTTAGTACTGACTGTTAAACATATTCTCTAGGACATTAGAAATAATGTTTATTGTTCTTAATCTTGATTTATTTTAATATGAGCAAACATTGATTGTCTTGTGCTTTGATTCATTAAAGGGTGAGTTTCATTATTGGAATAATATTCTCGGTGAATTGGGCAAAGATATTTTGTGTTTGTGAAATATTAATTAATGATAGAATCCATGTCTCGGTTTAGAGATTGATGATGCACTTTAAGTAAGCTTATAAGGTTTCATAATGTAAACCCTGCAGGTGGATATTGAATCCGACACATGAAATAAGTTGAGCGACAATCTTAAAGTTATATTGTGATTTAAATAAATTGTCAGTAAGTTATTTAAATGACAGCATCTGTAATCTTAACGTGGGGAACATTATTTTATTATGTTGTGGAATTGTAAAATAAATAAGGAGTTCAGTCATGAGTTTTTAGTGGAATAATTCATGATTAATTATAATAAGAATATGTTGGTCTACATAGGTTCTTATTATAATTAGTAGCCTGATTTATTTTATTCCTGCGGTCCCTGTAGTGCTCTAATTATTTGGAAAGTTAAGGGTGTATTAAATAATAGATAAATTATTTAGTTTTAAAATAATTGATAATTATTTTAATTAAATAATTTTTTATTTAATTTATTTTATATTAAAAAAAAATATCTTCCTATCGAAGAGAGTTTTTTTAATATAAGATTTGAAAACTCTAAGAATAGAGAGACGCACGTTATTCTATTTTCTGCCACTCAGAGAGTTCCAAAAGAGAGATAGTTAGGGATTACTGCAGAAGATCGTGGGTGACTCCAAGATCTCTAGAAAGAAGACCGGTGAGCGATTCTGCGCTTCAAGAGGTCAGTTTATTGATTTGTTCGATAATGTTTTTAGTTTGCCTCATATGGTTTCGAAGAGGGTTGTTTCCGCTTTATAATCGCTCCCATCACATATAATCAAAATAGTTAAAATACCTGGGACGACATTGGTGCAATTCTTTAGTTTGAAAAAGGTCCGTTCCCTAGTCTTCTTGAGAGAATACGCGTTTAATTATGAATTTACTGTACGCCCATTCTCCTTCTCCTCTCACTACAGGGGAGAAGATGACAGAACCAGTGGCTTCCAGAATTGCATGATAAAAGAGATAATCTGTAGGCAAATACGGAT
>NC_143159.1:19297773-19348223 GCF_041381405.1 Jatropha curcas
AAGAGTAGAAAAGAAGCATGCATGAAGTGCTAAAATTAAATAGGCAGAATTTTAATTACGTACCTGATTTAATCGTCGGCCACTTCTTAACTCCAGATTTAGCTCCTCGTTTAGGTATATTAATTAATTTTTAATTTTATTTTATTTTAGTGGTCAAATAACACAATATAAATGCAATAAAATTAAATTAATGCAAAAAGCGGTAAAGAAGACGCAAGGAGCGTGAGAGGGAGAAGGTTTCGTCCGTCAATACAGACAAGAGGTGTCAAAAACAGCCTGAAAATGGCCTATTTATAGGCCATTTTCGGGTCCCGGGCGGTGGCTGCCGCCGTGCATGGCGGGTAGCCACCGCCAGAAAATCTGGGCGGGTAGCTACCGCCCAGGCTCGGCGGTAGCTACCGCCCTGTCGGTGGGGCGACAGGCCCCGCCCGCGCAGGGCGAGAGGCCCCGCGTGTGCTGGCGGCAGGCCCTCGCCCAGGGCGCGAGGGGGGGCCAGGCCCTGCGCGCGGGGCGACAGGCCTCGCTCGCGCGGGGCGAAGAGGCCTCGCCCGCCGCGGGGCGAGAGGCCCTCGCCCTCGCGCGGCGCGGGAGGCCTCGCCCGCGCGGGGCGAGATGGCCTCGCCCTCGCGCGGTGCGGGAGGTCTCGCCCGCGCGGGGCGAGAGTCTTCGCCCGCGCGCGGCGCGGAGGCCTCGCCCGCGCGAGGCGAGAGGTTTCGCCCGCGCGGGGCGAGGGGTCTCGCTCGCGCGCGGCGCGAGGGGCCTCGCCGCGCGCGGTGCGAGGGTCCCTGCCCACGCTGGGCGAGGGTTCTCGCCCGCGCTGGGCGCCAGGCCCCGCCCGCGCTGGGCGAGGGCTGTCGCCCGCGCTTGGTGGGGCTGGCGCCGCCGTGGCCGGTGCGGCCACCGTGTGTCGCTTCGGGAGCTGTTTTGGGAGTTTCGGACCTCCGAAAAATATTCCGGGACCTGTTCCGCGATCCTCGTAAAATTCCGGACGTTTCAAGTACCATATTGATATATTTTCGGTGAACTTCCGAAATGGCCTCCGGTCCGGCCGGACTGTTTGCAGTCCGGAAAAATTGGCTCTTTGAGCCTTGTGAGTCAATGTTACTGTAGAAAAGTCAAATTTACTGTAGCAAATGCACTGTAGCACAATTAAATTTGCTGTAGCAAATTCATTGTAGCACAGTCAAATTTACTGTAGCAAAGTCAACCAATAGGCTTTTTGAGCCTCAAAATTTGAGTATTCACACCACCAAGGCTAGGAAAGCCTTTATTATTGTACCTATCAGTGACGGAAGAATCGATGGGTGCAATGCTAGCTCAATAAGCAGAAGATACAAGAATAGAAAATGCCGTGTATTACCTTAGCAAGAGGATGCTGGAATACGAGCTAAAATACAACAAGATAGAGAAGTTGTGTCTGGCTCTAGTGTGGGCCTGTACAAAGCTGCAGCACTACCTCTCGTCTTACACGACCTATGTCATTTCTGAATCGAACCCCTTGAAATTCGTTATGGAGAGGCCGGTTCTTGACTGCAAGATGGCTAAGTGGGTATCAGCTCTCGCAGCTTATGATTTAAAGTTTGTACAACGGAAGGCAGTAAAAGGTGGAGCCTTGGCTGACCAATTAGCAGAATTACCGGTCGAAGACCAGATGCCGGAGGTAGAATTTCCTGATGAAGACTTGTTAAGCTTGGAAAGTGAAGTCTGGGAGATGTACTTCGATGGAGCTTCAAACTACCATGGAAATGGGGTTGGTGTCGTATTCAAAACTCCTTGTGGAGAATACGTCCCAATCGCAGTCAAACTAGATTTCGACTGTACCAACAACGAAGCCGAGTATGAAGCTTGCATCAAAGGGTTAGAAGCGGCCCTAGAAAGAGAAATAAAAATCCTTAGGGTTTTCGGAGATTCCAACCTGATAGTCTCTCAAGCACTAAGGAAATGGAAAATTAAGGAAGAGCGGTTGGTTCCTTACCTACGACGCTTGGACGAATTAGCTCAGCAGTTTGAGGAATTATCCTTTCACTACTTGCCGCGAGCCAAAAATCAGTTTGCCGATGCGCTAGCTACTTTAGCTTCCATGGTTAATGTAGAGGGAGATCAAATCATTCGACCTCTAACAGTCCGGCTACAGAAGCAGCCGGCACATGTCATGCACCTAGTCGATGACAAGCCGTGGTTTTGGGATATACAGAACTATCTTCAGAATGAAGCCTACCCGGAGGGGTCCAAAAAGACTGATCAACGAACATTGAGGCAGTTAGCAGCTGGATATTTCCTTACTGGGGGAGTTCTGTATAAGAGAAGATGGGATGGCCTGCACCTGAGGTGCGTCGATGAGGAAGAAGCTCGAACCATCATGGATTCCGTACATAATGGGGAGTCCGGGCCACACATGCACGGGATAGCTCTGGCTCGAAAAATTATGAACCTAGGTTATTAATGGTCAACCATGAATGCAGATTGCGTGAGGCACGCGCGGAAGTGCCATGAGTGTCAAATTTTTGCCAAGCTGCAGAAGCAGCCTCCGATCAATTTGAATCCCATCGCTTCACCATGGCCTTTCGCAACTTGGGGCATAGACGTGATCGAAAAGATCCATCCCAAGGCTTCCAATGGCCATCAATACATCCTGGTTGCTGTTGATTATTTCACTAAGTGGATTGAGGCAGCCTCCTATTCAGTCTTGAACGCCAAGAAAGTAGCTCAGTTCGTTCATACCAACATCCTTTGT
This sequence comes from Jatropha curcas, assembly GCF_041381405.1. Taxonomy (NCBI): domain Eukaryota; kingdom Viridiplantae; phylum Streptophyta; class Magnoliopsida; order Malpighiales; family Euphorbiaceae; genus Jatropha; species Jatropha curcas. The sequence goes on from NC_143159.1 coordinate 19,300,508, forward strand.
CAGTACGGAACACCCTTCGAGATCATCACGGATAATGGATCTCACTTTCAGAGTGAATTTTTGGAGCTACTGAAGCAAAAGAAGATTCAGCACCACAAGTCTTCGCCCTATCGTCCACAAACAAATGAGGCGGTGGAGGACGCAAATAAGGCTATAAAGGTCATTTTGCAGAAGACAGTTCAGAAGCATAGAGCTTGGCACGAACAATTACCAAATGCCTTGTGGGGATACAGGACTTCAATCAGAACGCCTATTGGGGCAACCCCGTACTCCCTAGTATATGGAATGGAAGTAGTGTTGCCTATTGAGCTGGAAGTTCAGTCGGCAAGGATTATCCGGGAAAGCCAGATCAGCGAAGCAGATTGGGCTGAGAATTATCATTTGCAGCTTTTGGGTATGGATGAAAAACGATTGCGAGCAATCCACCAAACTCAAGTCTATCAAAGAAGAATGGCAAGACATTTTAACAAGAAGGTCAAAGACCGGAGACTGGAAGAAGGTTGTTTGGTTCTCAAAGAGATTAGACAGCCAATCATAGATCCACGCGGGAAGTTTCGCCCTCATTGGGCTGGACCCTATGTGTTAAAGAAGATATTGTCAGGCGGAGCCGTTATTTTGACTAATTTGGATGGCTTGGAATTCACTAATCCATGTAATTTAGATCAGTTAAAAAGATATTTTGTGTAATTGTAATCATTGCATAATGTAAGATGAACTACATTAGACCTGATTCTCTTTGGAAAAAAAGAAATTATATATCGGAGATATGTAGGCAGCCCTCTTTGGGCACGGTCTAAACATTAATAAAAAAAAATCATTTCATAATTTCATTCTTCTTTGCCAAATAAAAGAAAGAAGAAAACAAAAAAAAAAAAAAAAGAGGAAAACCCACTAAGTCGAAAACCCGAAAGGGCGGCTTAGGCAAAAGTCGGGGCCCGCTAGGCTGAAAACCCAAAAAAGGGCGGCTTAGACAAAAATGGGTAAGCTCGCTAAGTTGAAAACCCGAAAGGGCAACTTAGGCGAAAATTAGAGCTTGAAATAAATAAAGTTGGAAAATGCTTGGAAAGCTAAATGATTTTCTCAATTTAAGCTAAAAAGTCAAATCTCATTCCAATAGCAGCCCAAAGTCAGACGGAAAGCAAAAGAGTCCAAACAAATAATGAAGTCTAAATCCAAGTCCAAAGCAAAAAAAATACATCCAAAGAAAAAATTCAAAAGCCAAATAAAAGTCAAAATAAGAGAAAGATAGTAAAAGCCTATAGGAGTCTAGGTATCCCGTCTCCTCCATGGGGCAACATCCTCTGAGTCTTCCTTAGCTGCTAAACTCTGTCCAGCCTCACCTGTCCGAGGAGCCAACACAATCTCCTCACCAGTCCCAACCTCATCATCAGTGTTAGCTTGAACCCAACCTTCGAGAACACTCAGCAGTGCAATCCTCCTTGGTCTCTCAATCGGCCAGACAGCAGTAATGAACCAAGCCTGATATTCAGGAGAAGTCTGAACACTGGCAGGATTAGGTAAAGGCCTAATCATACGATGATCTCTAACCCAAGCCCTAAGGACGGCTCGGGTAACGCCCGGGGTAATGGCTGAATCAGCTGAAAAGTCATCCATAATCGGAACAGTCTAGTCTATCCCCATTTGCCTCAAAACGCGTGAAGCGCAGTACCAAGTACAGTGTGTGAGGCCTAAAAGGTAAACCCGAGAATGGCGAAAGCTGACCTGGATGAAGCGGGTAATGTTGTACCATGAGATGAACCACAATATCTCATTGGGACCCAACTCAATTAGCCATGAAGTCCATGAATCAGTAGATGGGTGAGTGATCAAAATCCTCCGCATACGATACTGAGTGGGATTATAGGGCAGGAGAGTAGGAGTAGCAACCACTTGAAGGTGGTCCTTCAACCAGACCTGAGTAATGGATCTTTTCTATTACAAGGGGATAAAGTAAGAAAGAGAAGAAAAGATAAGAAAGATGACAAAAGGAAATACCTTGAGAATGATGGGAGAAACTGTCCAGTCATCAAACCCTAAAGCAGCCCTGTCAAGGCTCCTAATAGTCTCGGCCAGCACAATGCCGCCAATACAACTCATATCCTCCATCTGTCGAACCATGGGACAAAGACGCAAATCCCCAAAGCCTGGGTCCTGGTTAAACAAGAAGCCAGCCAATAAACAGAAAACTAAGGCCCGCATCCTCAGCCTCATCCGGTCTGGATCGTTTGGGCAAGCCTCTGAAAATTCATCAATCAGGGGCAACAGAATTGCCTTCTGGTCATCAATAATCATAGCCCTAGCTTAGGGTCGGCTGAACTGGAACAGGGTTTCAAATGACCTAACATACCCAATTTTTACCTCATGCTTGACCAAAGGGGCATTGGGGTCACACCCTATAATGGCACAAAACTCCTCAAAGAGAGGACACATTTCCTCCATCATCGCCCCAAATCGGAAAACGTGGGTTTCAGGGTCCCAAAGTTTAATACAGGCCCGTAAAAAATCCCAATCAATTACTACACCCCTAAGAGTAACAATAGGAGAAAGACCGTACCTCCCCAAATTGATCTTTTCAACTTTGGAGAGACTCCTAGTCCAGCTGTGCATGCTATGGTTGTAGAAGGGATTCATGTCCTTTTAATTTTTTCTTTTTTTATTATTATTTATTATTTTCTAAAAAAAAAGAAATAAAATAATGTAATAACAATAAAAAATAATAAAAAAAAGAAGAAAGGGAGAAAAAAAAAACTGACTAGGTCTTGGTGGCTTGGAAAAGAGAGAGTAAAAAAAAATCAGCAGAAAGCCTCTTAAATAGAGGAGGGACGCGCCCGCAGGCGGCCCAGTCGCCAGCCCGGCGGCCCGTCCCGGCGGCCCAACCGCCTGAGCCCGGCGGCCCAGCCGCCTTGGCCCGGAGGCCCAGCCGCCGGAGCCGGCCACAAAAAAAAAAAAAAAAAAAAAAAAAAAAAAAAAAAAACTTTTTTGAAAAAAAGAGAAAATGTTTTAGAGTAAAGCAAAAATCTTTTTTCTTTCATATTTCATAATCCATGCATATATATATATATATATATATATATATATTTAGTACTAATCAAGTGCAGGTACAAATAAAGTTCAGTACAACAAATACAGCCAAGATTCGGTATAGAAAATACAGCAAAAGGAAAGCAAGAAAATCTAGCATCTATCAACGACGGGGTCTCCTCCCCCTCTGATCTTCGAAGGCTATCTAGGTCCAGGCCGCAGCTAGTTCTTGCTGCATCCCGAGAAACAGCTCCATCATCTAGTTGACCAACCCGACAGGAACCTGGAAATCATACAAAGAAAAATACAAGTCAATATCTCCTATGAATCCTTTTTTGCGAGAGATGTGTCAGGTTTTACCTCGGTGATGTCCTCAGAAGGAAGAACCGTGTGATCCACACCCTCCAGCGAGACCTCTCGGAAAACTGGAGGACTGTTAGGGACGAAGTAAGAAATGCTATATGGAAGACGTAAACCGGCCAGGTCTGGATGAAGCGGCCTGGTAGCCTCCAAAATAGCCTGGGGAGGCCTGGAAGGACCTGCTAACCGGCTAGGCCCGGCCTGCGACGGCCTCTCAACCGGGGTGGAAGAAGTGGGATCTGTCATGGGCCTCCTCTTTGGAGTCCTAGTCGAGGGACCCGAAGCCCGAGAAGAACGGGTACCGAGCGGTTGGGAAGGAGCCGACCTCTGGATACTATCAAGCCGAGATCCAATAGGCGGCATCAGAGAGATTACGCAGAACTCATCGTAATCTCCTTCCATGATGAACTCCAAATGAGGGATACCTTCAGTATGAGCAGCAGTGAGCTTCATTTGTTTAGCCGCTTGCATATCCTCAGGAGGGGGATAAGGGACAGAGCGACAGCCTCTTAGCTGAACGTCCACTCTCTCACCCAAGTAATATCGCCGGATGATGGGGTGTGATAGGACCACTCTCCGCTGAGACAAGGCATCTGACCGCTGAAAGTCAGGATCAGCCTGAATCCAGCTCTGTAACCGGGCAGGCATCAGCCCCACGTCGGCCTATAAAAGATGTAAATATGTTAATAAATCTTTTTTTTAACATATCCAAAAAAAATACCAAGCATGTACCTGCTCCAGAGGGCAAGTATCAAAAAAGGCTCTCAGCTCCTTCAACGACTTATTGTGCCGGACGGGATGAAGGTTTGACTTGTACCATCTCCAAGCCGAAGGCGCTAGCCCTGATCTGGGATCAGTCTGGAGTAACTCTGGGTGAGTGTAAGGAAAGTACTCGAATGCCCAAGTCTGCAGAACAAAAAAAAAAAGAATCGGTGAGAAAGGAAAATCAAGATAAACAAAAAAAAAAAAAACACGGAAAGGGAGAATGTTCTTTACATTACCTCCCAGAAGTAGAAAGTCCCGCTAAGCTTGCCATGGCCTCGACTCAGGTCACACATATCGTCATACATGCGGCTCAGAATAGCGCCGGCCCAGTCATACTCCTCTAAAAGGGCCAAATTCTCCAAACTTTTCAAGATAGAAGGGTTAAACTTCTCTTTCCTGTTGGACCAAAAGGTCGAAGCAAACAACAGCAACAAAGTGAATCGGGCCACCTGAGTAGCCGTCAACTCTCCCCGCCCGTATCTAGCATAAATGCCCGGGGCCTGGAGGGATAACCAGCGTCTGGAAATGCTCAAAGCAGGGGTAGCAGAACCTGGTTCGGCCAGCCGAGGCAGGTCAATCCCAATCAGCTCCACCATCCGGTCGGAGGATATATCAATCCTCCAGTCATCATATAGCTCGATCGGCCGAATCCCGAAAGGGATCCCGGATATCACAGAAAAGTCTGTAGGGGTCATTGTCAATTCGCCCCAAGAGAAGTGGAAAGTGTTGGTGGTATCCCACCACCTTTGAGCCAAAGCACATAATAACTCCTTGTAGTTACTCCGACCCATATCAAAATGCCTCAAATAGCCCAGGTAAGATGGACGGATGATCGCGCCAACCGGGCTGTTTGGACCGAATAGTTCGAGCGGAATTCCAACCACAGAACTCTCACCCACATCCAATTTAATACGAGAGTCCTAAAAGGTAAGTCAACCTAAGAGTTACTCCTCGGTTCCTTACTAAGGGTAATATCTTAGTTCTACCCTAACATGCATACTAATAAAAAGCAGTAAGCACAGGAAATTTTTTCAAAATCACAATTTGGCCTAGGGCCGAAAGTTCACAATTTGGCCTAAGGCCCAAAATTTCACAAATTGGCCTAAGGCCCAAAAAATCACATTTTGGCCTAAGGCCCAAAAATCACAATTCGGCCTAAGGCCCAAATGTTAAACGAATAAAAGTGAAAGGGAACTCACCTGGGCAAAGATGCCGGTCATGGAGGCGTGAGTGTCTGCGTCTGCCATAAGATCGACCTCGCCGAGAGAAATCCCTAGAGACCCGAGGAAATCCTCGTCGCTGCTATAGCTTGGAAGAGCCATAGAAGAAGTTGGTCTTGTAGCTTTGAAAGTTGAGAGAATTTGAGAGAGCTTTTGTATGTAAAAAGTTTAGAATGAGTAGAATGGGTGAATTTTAAGCTATTTATAAGCAAATAGCCAAAAGGCGGGTCTTCTGGAGGCGTCAAATTTTCGCCTCCAAAATTTGTGTTTCAGACAACCACCGACTCCCATAAATCATTTTTATGGTTGCCGGTGGGGGGCAACTGTGAACACCCAAATTTTGAGGCTCAAAGAGCCAGCTTGGCCGGACCGCAAGCAGTCCGGCCGGACCGCAAGGACCGAAGGCCATTTTGGAATTTTACCGAAAGCATGCCAATATGGTACTTGAAACGTCCGGGATATCGCGAGGATCGCGAAACCGGTCCTGAAATTTTTTTCGGAGGACCGGAGCTCCCGAAAAAACCTCCGGAGCGATATTCAGTAAAACCACCAGGCGCGGCGGCCCAGCCGCTGGCATCCGGTGACCCAGCCGCCGGCCACCGGTGACCCGACCCGGCGGCCCGTCCTGGCGGCCCAACCGCCCCAAACCGGCGGCCCAGCCGCCAGCCACCGGCGGCCCAATCGCCGGCCACAGGCGGCCCAGCCGCCGAAACAGTCGTTTTTCGCCTATAAATAGTGGCCCCGGCACTCTGTTTTCCACACTCAGTCTGTGTTGACGGACGCTCCTTCTCCTTACGCTCTTTGCGATTCTTTACTGCTTTCTTGCATTTTTTTAATTTTAGTTTTATTTTATTGTTGTGATACTTGGTCACTTAAAACTAAATTAATTAATATTCCCGTAACGAGGAGCTTAACCTGGAGTTAAGAAGTGGCCGTCGGTTAAATCAGGTACATGAACTAAACTCTGCCTACTTAATTTTAGCATTTCATACATTCTTCTCTTCTACTCCTAATAATTCTATAACTGCATAAAAGCATTCATGACATCTTTAGGCAAATAAACTGCCTCAAATAATTAAGATTAGGCCAAATGCCCGGTTAATAAATAATCGTGGTATTACAGTCTAAATCCGACGATATTGGCTTAAAATACTTAGTTAATTAATAGCTATGGTATAATCGCCTTTATTTCGAACAGATCTGGCTTAAGTCCAATTAATCAATAATTGCGGCTAAAAGTTTTAATTAAACACGTTTTCTTGGCAATAAACTGCCTACATTATAAATCAATTAATCACTTTTGGCAAACAAATTGTCTATAAGTGAGATTGATCCTTTTTTTAGCGACAAATCGCTTAAATAACAAATTTTGGCTAAAAGCCTTCAATTAATCACTTTTGGCAAATAAAATGGCCTTAAATTAACCAGTTTTGGCGACAATCGCCCAATCATCAATTTTTTGGCAATAAATTGCCTAAATCAATGTTTTGGCTTTAAAGCCTTCAAATAAATCAAATTTTGGCGACAATCGCCTAATTCACATCATTTTTTTGGCAACAATTGCTTAAATTAAATCTTTTTGGCTAAAAGCCATTAAAACCAACATTTTTGGCATCAAATGCCTAAAACAATCAATCTTTGGCAAACTGCCTAAACAAAATGCACAAAGCATACACACACTCATGCATAAAGCATCCCCATTCAAAGCCCTTCAAAGAAGGCCTATTGAACTACGTGGACTTTGATCTTCCATTCAAACGGAAGTACATAGGCACGTTTGGGATTTAACCCCGAGCAGCAAGTCGCAATCACATAAACATTTTTTCATTGGTCCAATTACATCATTTTACCCTGCAAAGCATTCATTGTTTTGGTTAGTTCATCAGCATGACATAGTCTCGGGATCCACCTCGGGTTCGTAGACCATGCCTTAACATTGGGTTAATTAATCTAGTAATTAGGTTAATTAAAATTGGAGTCAACTTAGGGTTTTTTCCTAGTTTACCCTAAAATAATTAAACAAGGTGGCGACTCACACATTCACGTGCATTTCTTCCTTAGTCACATGCATCATATGCATTTGATGTTTTGGGGAGGGGTTCACACCCTCACAGTACAACGGGGCAACCCCCAACCTGCAGCTGCAGCAGCAGAGCCGAATCTGTAGCAACCAAATCCTGCAGCATTTCCTAACAGACGTCTTGCTGCTCATTATCTTGAAAATCAAGCAGAATTTAACGCACCACCAGATTATGGAAGGCACCAAAATCAATATGTTGGAGGCCAAAATTACAGAGGTAGTGGCGAGAATCTTCATGATGGATACAAAATAAAGGTAGATCTTTAATCTTTCTCAGGATCTTTAGATGTTGAAAGCATTCTTGATTGGTTAGCAGAGGTAGAACGTTTCTTTGAGATCACGCATGTTGAAGATGAGCGTAAAGTGTCCATTGTGGCATATAAACTGAAAGGAGGTGCAGCAGCATAGTGGCACTCTATTCAAAACGAATGCCATTGTCGAAGGATTGAAGCTGTAGGAGATTGGATTTTAATAAAACAGTTGATTGAGCATCGTTTTCTTCCCAATGATCACTCCCAAATACTGTATAACAGATATCATCAATGTTTATAGGGAAATGAAAGATTATTGAGTACACGAAAGAATTTTTTGAAATTGCAGGCTCGATGTGATAATTGTGAGACTGAATCCCAACAAGTAGCTTATTATCAGAGGAGATTGAAGCATGATATAATGTGTGTGATGGGTGTAGCTGCAATTTTCACGTTGGCAGATGAAATTGAGATGGCCAAATGTTCAGAAGATAGACTTAACTGGCAGCCTCAACCATCACCTAATCATAATCAGACTTTCAGACAACCCTATTCATCTAGAAATCAACAACCTATTAGTAATTACGGTGGACAAAGTTCAAGAGTAGTAACTCCTGCTAATAATCAAAACTTACGATAGATTCTAGTAGAAGAAAAGAAGGACCCCTAGGGAAAGTCTCCTATGGCCGACGAAAATAGTAGACCGAATCCGTATCAAAAGCCAACAGGAGACTTGCTATAGATGCAAAAAATAGGGGCATACTCTAATATATCTCCTGAACGCAGGGGGACTAATGATGGACGTCGACAAGTAAATGTAGTTGATGAGGTGGCTGAGTTTGAAGCAGTAGAAGACGAAGATGATGGATCCTTGGCTGGTTCAGAAGATGGTGAAGTTACATATGTTGTTCAGAAAATATTATACTCTCCAAAACAGGAAGATGAAACTCAACGAAGGAAAATTTTCTAGGCTAAATGTCGTGTTGGTGAAGCATTGTGCCGACTCATTATCGATAGTTGTAACTGTGAAAATTTGATAGCCAAACAACTGGTTGAGAAGCTGAATTTGCCCACAGAATCGCATCCTTCACCGTAAAAGGTAGGGTGGATTAAGGAGGGTCCAACAATTGAAGTCAACCGAATTTGCAAAGTTCCTATCTCAATGGGTAAATCGTACACAGATTCTATTAGTTGTGATGTTGTGGATATGGATGCTTGTGGAGTACTGCTAGGTCGTCCATGGCAGTTTGATGTAGATGCATTGCATAAGGGGAGAGAAAATTCATACCTGTTCACTTGGAAAAATAAGAAAATCATTGTCCTAGCTTTTGGATCTTCTGCCAAAGCTTCTAAAGTGGAGGAGAAATCCATAGTAGCTGTTTCTTCCAATGTGCAAGAATTTTCGGGTGCGATTGAGAAGTCTGGAGGTGCGTTAGTCTTGTTGATTAGACCGAAGATAGATTCTGAAGAAAAGGCACTAGTACCATCATCTGTAAAGGAGTTGTTAGATGAGTTCCATGTCATAGTGGAAGAACCATCTACACTTCCGCCTTTGTGGGACATCCAGCATCAGATTGATTTCATCCCTAGATCAAAGATACCGAACGTATCTCATTACAAGATGAATCCAAAGGAAAGCCAAATTCTTTTGGAACAAGTTGAAGAATTATTGAAGAAGGGACATATCAGAGAGAGCATTAGTCCTTGTGGAGTTCCTACTTTATTGGTACCGAAGAAGGATGGGACTTGGAGGACGTGTGTAGATAGCCGAGCCGTCAATAAGATCACGGTACAGTATCAATTTCTTATTCCTCATCTGGAGGACATGTTGGACCAACTGTCAGGATCTACAGTGTTCTTTAAAATAGATCTTCGCAACGGGTATCATCAAATCCGAATCAAGGTGGGAGATTAATGGAAGATCACATTCAAGACTAAGGAAGGGTTGTGTGGGCGGTTGGTTATGTTGTTTGGGTTGATTCATGCTCCGAGCATGTTCATGCGGCTTATGCCTCAAGTTTTGCGTCCTTTCTTATTCAAATTTGTGGTTGTTTATTTTGATGAGATTTTGATCTTTAGTCGCAGTGAGGAAGAACCTCTTCAGCACCTTCAACTGGTGTTGAACACTTTGCAGGAAAATGAATTATTCATCAACCTTAAAAAGTGCAGCTTTATGACAGAGCGAATTCTTTTTCTTGGCTATATTGTTAGCTTGAAGGGGATACATGTTGATGACAGAAAAATTGAGGTCATTTGAAATTGGCCTATCCCTAAAAATATCACTGAAGTTCATAGTTTTCATGGTCTTGCTATTTTTTATAGGCGATTCATCAGAAACTTTAGCAGCATCATCACTCTTATCACAGATTGTTTGAAGAAGGAGAGAGTTCGTCAGTTTATATGGACCGACGCTACAACAAAAGCTTTGAAGAAATTAAAGATAAGCTTACTTCCGCCCCTATTCTTGCTTTACCTGATTTTGATAAATTGTTTGAGGTAGATTGCGATGCTTGCGGGATTGGAATTGGTGGTGTGTTGTCACAATCTGAAAAACCTATCGCATTCTTTAGTGAAAAATTGAATGAAGTTAGACAGAGATGGTCTACTTATGAGCAAGAGTTGTATGCAGTTTACCGAGCCTTCAATACTTGGGAACATTATTTGTTGGGGTGAGAGTTTGTTATTTACACTAATCATCAAGCTTTAACTCATTTTAAAACTCAGAAGACTGTGAGCAGGATGTATGCGCATTGGGCAACTTATTTTGGTGCTTTTCATTATGTCACTAAGCACAAATCGGGTACTTATAATACGGTAGCGGAGGCTTTGAGCAGGAAAGCCGCTTTACTGATTACAATTAAGCAAGAGATTGTGGAGTTTGAATTTCTTAAAGATCTTTATTCTTTGGATGAAGATTTTGCTGACATATGGGCTAAAATTCATGCTAAACAGCCTACTGATGGATTCTTGGTACATGCAGGAATCTATTCAAAGATAACAAGTTATGCATTCCTCAGTCTTCCATCCGGGAAAAGTTAATCAGAGAAATCCATGGTGGTGGGCTGAGCGGTCATCTAGGTTGTGATAAAACTATTGCGAGGTTGGAAGTTCATTTTTACTGGCCACAATTGCAGAAGGAAGCAGGGAAGCTGGTATAAAAATGTTTCGTTTATCAGACACAGAAGGACGATTCTCAAAATATCGGCTTATACACCCTATTGGCGATGTCGTAACAACCGTGGGAGGACTTGTCTATGGATTTCGTGTTGGGTTTACCTCGAACTTAACGCAAAGCTGATTCTATTTTTGTTATTGTCAACAGATTCTCCAAGATGGCACATTTTATTCCTTGCAGGCAAACTAGTGATGCCTCACACATTGCCAAATTATTTTTCCAGGAGATTGTTTGTCTGCATGGCATTCCCAAAACCATCACATCTGACCGAGACACAAAGTTTCTAGCTCATTTTTGGACAACTTTGCGGAAGAGATTTAACACTCAACTTCATTACAGTAGTATCGCTCACCCTCAAACTGATGGTCAAACTGAAGTTGTGAACTGGACTCTTGGTAACCTCCTTAGATGCATTTGCAGCAAGAAGAAGACGATGGGGGATATTTCTCTTGCTCAAGCAGAATTTGCTTATAACAGTTCTGTCCATAGCTCCACCAAAATGTCCCCTTTTGCAATTGTCTACCGGAAGGTTCCAGCCCATACCCTTGATCTTCTTTCCCTCCCGGCAGGTGTAGCGAAGAGTATTGCAACTAATAACTTGGCTACCGAGCATGTGGAGGTGTTCAAACAAGTGCAACAATTCATCACTGCTGCTAATGAAAATATAAATCTGCAGCTGATAAACACCAGCGTTATAATTCGTTTACCGTGGGTGATTGGGTCATGATTTACCTTCGCAAGGAGCATGGCGGATGATAGAAGAAGCTTCATTCCAAGAAGATTGGTCATTTCAGGTGCTTAAGAAGATTAATGATAATGCTTATATGATTGACCTGCCTAAAGACATGAAGATTTCCAAGATTTTCAATGTTGCTGATTTATTCCCATTCTAGCCCGATGATGATCACTCGAGGTTGAGTTCTTTTAAAGTGGAGGGGATGAATGCAGAGTAACTTGCAATTCAATACATAAAAGACTTAGACCCTTGCAAGACTAAGAAGAAGTGACACCCCCGTGTCACATGACAGCATGCCCGTGCCCCTCTCTGGAGTTCAGGACACGCCCGTGCCCCTGACAGCACGCCCGTGCCGCTCCCTGGAGTTTAGTTTCTATTGACGTGTCCAATTACATTTTTTTGTGTTTATTTTAGGGTTTTATGTTTCAGTCTAAACCTATAAATAGGTTACTTTGTTATTTTGAGAGGGGACTATTTTTTTTAACATTATTCATATGCAGTAAACTTCTTTGAAAGTTTAGTTCTCTTTTTATTCGTCAAATCAAACGATATTGATCAAAACTTTTGATGGAGTATAATTGTCTATCCATTCACGTTACCATTCTGCGTCATTGAATATGGTGTCCGTCGTAACTAGTGACCGACCTAATATTGCAAATGTGGTCGTTGAATCAATTCATCCCATTATATACAAAGTAGTCGCTAATTGGTCATTAAACTTGGCGGTAGCTATTCCGTTGCTAATTATGTGACAAATTGGTCGCTATATCTCTCTCCAAATACCTTTTAAAAGATTGTGAGCAGTCGCTAATCGATAGCTATTGTATTTTGGAATAAAAAAATGAAATTAAAAATTTTTACAACAAAAACTTTTCACCTGTAAAAAATGACAATATATGCTGATTCAAGTAATTTAGACAAACAATCGCGGTAATGAAAAAAAATACTAAATTATATAAAAAAAAACATTATTATTAATCTGCGAAGATAAATGTACAAATTATACTATAATATATACAGAATAAACATGATAATAAAAAAACAAGTCTAAGGTGTTCTATGATCTGCAAGGTCTGTAATGGGACTTTGAGAAGCAGGCATAGTGGACTAAGTCGGGGGATCATAGTGATCCATAGGTGCAGAGGGAGCTGGCAATGCTGTAGGTCGATCTCGAGCATACATGTCTATCAGCTGCTACTGCTGCAATATAAGCTGTGATATCTGCTACTGCTATGTTTGAAGCTAAGCCTGTAAATTCTGAATCTCCTCAGCGCGTGCCTCTGGCTCAACTAGTGTAGCGGTACTCCCTGAAGCCCCATGCGTGCGGCTATAAAAAATGTTAGACTGCGAACCAATACCTTACACTTTACTCTTCTTCTCGCCTCCTGCAGCCTCAAGATAAAGCTGCAACTCATCAATCGTAGACTACTCACCAGTCTGAGCTTGAGATGCAGTAGCTCTCTCTTTCCCAATAGTATAGTTATCCTTACAAGTATAGAACACAGTAGGATAAGAATAATGCAGAAATATTTAAATGTAGATGGAAAAATAAAAAAATTTCCAATTGTGTTTACTCTAACAAGCTCGGCATGCCTATCAATAAATGTCACCCCATCATGGTCCTTCGTATGTGTAAATGTGAAGACCTCCATGGGATAAGCTGACGGTTGAACTTTTAAATTATATATATGTAGACATACACTAAATAGAATTATAATTGTTTTTGCTCTTTTAAATCATACTGTTTGGTATAAAGTGAATTTGTTATTAATAATTATTACATATTTGAATCTTTCACAAAATCAATTATATATTATACTCTTTCAAATATATATATATATATATATATATATATATACACAAACATTAAGATGTGTTTATTAAGTAATATTGTGATAGTATGCGAAGTCAAATTGATAGTGGATAAATTGTGATTTATATATACATATTGGATATAATTTTATTAATAAGCAATTGTGTTAACATTCATTTTAATATGAAATCATATTATTATCTCAAGTTTCATAAATTTCGGATGTTTAGAACATAAAAAAAAAAAACGCTAACCATCAATTTCATCCCGAACTTTTCAACTAGTTGTAATTTCGCTCTAGGATGTGTAATCTTAATATCCAACTCATTGTTTTTGCATCTTAAAATTGATTCAATTTTAAAATCAAAGATGCAATCTTGATTTTTTTTTATTTATTATATGAATATTTGGGTCTGATTCTATTATTTATTGTTTAAATACTTGGGTTGGTTATGGAGTACATTTTTACATTATTTTAATTAAAATTCAACCACAGTTCACTTTTACAGTACAGCTGTAGCAAATCAATAAGTTCAGAATGTGGTAATTCACTTTTAGGATGCAATTGCACTGTAAAATCAAATTACGGTGTAATTGCAACTAAGTTGATAAGTTTAGGGTGCCCACAAAGGTTGATTTAGAGTGAATTTGCAACTACTCTTTGTTTGGATGAAGGTTATTTCAAGCGTTTGTAGAGTAAAATAAGATAAATCAAGATTATTTAGTTGTTCAGAAAAAAGGTATGAAAGAGGGATGGTTTGTTAGAAGGTTATTTGGGAGGTTGGAAAACCTCATAAACACCTCAATGTTGAACCCATCGAATCGGAGTGTAATCATGGGTCAAAAAAAAATTTACTTTTCGAACTCATACATGGGTGTATTCTAAACATTCAAAATTACCCTTATTATTTATATTCTACATGACATTTATTCTTTTTTTTTTTTTTTAGCTAATCTACTCTTGAACTTCACAGTAACTCCGCACTTTTTTTTCTTATTCCTAAAATGATTATTTGGAATATTATAGTTTTTTTAAAATTTTTTAAATTATTGATTTCAAATGTAAAATCTTAAATTTAATTGGCAGAAAATTATTTTTACAACAATGAACAGGCATATTATTGATTAAAATAATTAATAATTTGCTTAGTTGTATTTATTAAAAAAAAAAAGGAGTTAGATATTTAATTACTTAAATAAAATGTTACTATAATAATTAATATTCTTAAATAATTATATTATTATTAAAATATATTTTATAATTATATTTTAATTTCTAATAAAATTTTTGGCTTATGTCCTTGAAAATATGGTTTACGAGGAACTAATTTAATATATATAAATTACTATTTTCTAAAAAAAAAAAAATACCTTCCAAGGGTATTTTCATAATTTTTGTATTTAATGTTACCTTTTAATACCATCAAATTAAACAAGACAATGTTATTAAACTTTCATTTATCTTACCTTCTTCCCAAACACAAAAAACAAATTTACTATAGTTTCTCGTATCTTACTTTGCTATACCTTATTTTAATAACAATCTCTCACCTATCCGGGTGAAATTGAAGGCTAACCCCAAAGATATGCAAATTTTTCTATATAAGCTTTTAATATTATAACTTATAAATTATTAAACAATATTATATAATTATAACTATTCTAATTATAATTAAATTTTTAATTGCATTATAATTTATAACTACAACGTTGCTAATTAGATAGGTACTTAGCATTATATCTAATATAATTATAGCAAATAATCTTAATAATATTTTATGTTCTTAGCATTATATCTGATATTATTGTAACAAATAATCTTAATAATATTATAATTATTATCTTTGTAATAACTAGTAATAGTAGTATATTACTAATAATAGTGTAGTTACTAATAATTATAATTAATAATTAACCCTTAACCATCAAAACTACGTAGTATTTTTACTTTGGTACTTGAACTTAAATTAACCAATATTAAAACTACCTCACTTTAGTGTAGGGTTTTAATCTTAATAAAAAGTTTTAATATTTTATTACTTAAAATAAAAAATTATTAATACTTTAATTATTAATCATGATTGAGTACTATATTGTAATTTTA
Source organism: Jatropha curcas (assembly GCF_041381405.1). Lineage (NCBI taxonomy): Eukaryota > Viridiplantae > Streptophyta > Magnoliopsida > Malpighiales > Euphorbiaceae > Jatropha > Jatropha curcas. Next base: position 19,316,033 of record NC_143159.1, read on the forward strand.
TACTATAATTATAATTATCTCATAGATGATTTTTTACAATTATCGTATACCGTAAATTTAATTTAATATTAGAATTCTTTTAATTTAAAGAAATGCAGTGTCTATATATTTATAGCGTATTAATTTTTGATGCATAATTGAAATTGGAATTTGAACTGAACCAGAATCGAGAAACTATAACTAAAAAATCAAAGAACCAAACTAGAATCCAGTTGAATTATAGTTCGATCATAATTTTGATTTCTAATTCATTTGATTTCGATTTCAAATTGTAAAAGAATCAAACTATTGAATCAAATCAATTAAATTAAATCTATCTAATTTGATTATGTATAATAATAAGTCTGACTCGATTTCATTTTAAAATTTCACTCTTTAGTTTAGACTAGTTTAATTTTACTTAAATACAGACTAGATATCAACTTATACTCTAAAAAAAATGATTAATTTGAGATATTTGTTAAGAATCTCATGTTAAATCACTACTTTATTTATAAAAGGATATAAGCGTGAGAAACTAACTAATTGATTGGTTAGTACTAACCTTTTAACTTTGATTAGCTTAAACTCAAATAGAGTCGCGTTATTCAAGTTTCGGAGAAGAGAAGAAAAATTTTATACTATTTTATAAAGCAAAATTGAAAAAAAAAAAAAATTGCTTCTCTACCTTTCAATTTGAAACATTTCACTTTTCTATCCCTACGTCAATAATTCATATTGATTTTTTTTTTTACCACTTAATTCACTGTAAGATTTTTTTGTCAATGATTCATACTATAATTGATTTTTTTTAAAAATGATGATGAAATTGGATTAGATTAAACTATTATTTTTGGAGCATTGATTAGCAAAAAAAAAAAAAAAAAAAAAGGCAAAGAAGAAGTCACGAACAATGAAATATAAATGAAGAAAATACAAAAGTCCCCACCAAGTTGTGCTTCACTGGCTCGTGACTATCATTGTTGATTTTAATTGAATTGATTATTTGTAATCTGTATTAACTTCTAAAACACAAATTTGACAATATATTTGAAAAGCTTATTTGTATAAATACATTTTATAAAATTTTACACAAATTGATTTTATGAAATTTGGTTATACTTAGATCAAGTTCTACAAAGATTGATAAAATTTATAAATAAACTCTAAATTTTTCAAAATTTACTAAAACTAATAAATTTAGCTGTTAGTAAAACTATATATTTGAAATAAATTCTATAATTCATTCAGATTTTCGCAAAACAATTTTTTCAATGAATTTCTTTCATACAAATCATTTTCATGTAAATTTATTCCGAACACTATATATATAGCAATTAATGTATAAATTTTTTTTTTTTAGAATTTTTTAGCTCACTTGATGTATCTTTTTTTATTAATAATTAAATGACTGATTCTGCGTATCTATTGTATTCTAATTGAAATCTTCAAATATTATATCAATAGACGTTTAAATTCTATATTATTAAATTTAATTGGATGATTAAAATATTTTCAACTTACGTTAACCAAAGATTTAGGTGAAAATCTTAGGTTCATTTCCTAACATTTTATTTATTGAATATATTAACACATTACTTACCACCATAATGTTATTAATCAATTTTTAATAAATTTTTAATTATTTTATTTTATTTCAATAATTGAAAGTAATTTTCCTTGAATGATGTGTGCATGAATTATTTATTCTTGGATATTCGCATGATGTGATATATTATGCATAGGAAAACATGTGAACTCTAATTAACAAATCCTAAAAATACAAAAATTTTAAACTCAATCAGGGTGTAAAAAAAATATTATGCTGTGTTAAATATTAAAATAAATAAATTTTTTTTATTTTTTATAATAATTTAAAATATATTCATCTATTAAAAATATTAATATACTTTTTTTCATGAAACTATACCCTAAAAAAAAGAATTTTACTTTCAACAATAACAAATACGAAATACAAGAAATTATTTTAGGAAATAGCCTGGCCCTGAGGTAGGATATAATTAAAAGAAAAGACGTCGTTTTTTTACTTTTTCATGTTAAAATAGACAAAACATTAGAAAAGCAAGTTGAGGACCCATACTCACATGCCGCTAATAAACAAGAGAGTGATCATAAGCACGTGAGTTTTCTCTAGGCGTCAGGGTACAACAGCACAACATTAGTCTTTTCTTTTGCCGTTTTGTATTTTTGTATAAACTGAAAGCTTGTGGTCAAGTATATTATTTAATGGCAAACAAGGGTCAAATATGTCAAATAATTTTATGGGGTGGCAGTAGCATTATTTTAGGTATTTTATATTAACCTAGAATACATGAATTATTAAATGTTTAATCTTCAATTTCACTCTCAACCTTTCGAGTGGTTACAATTTCACTCTACATTAACTTTTGTATCCTTGATATCCTGTACTTATCAAACTAATGGCAATTATACTCTAATTTTCTTTTAGGATGCAATTGTACCATAAAATTGAATTACACCCTGAACTTATTGATTTGTCGCAGTTTCACTCTAAAAGTAAACCAATTCAAACTTAGTTAAATGCAAAAATTAACATTGAATTAAAAGAAAGAACTAGTCATTTTGCCTCTTTTGTCTTTCAGCTTATGAACTTTCTTCTCTTGTAGGAAATTAAAGGGAGAAGAAAAAACACCTCCTTAAATTACAATGAAATTTACACATACCTCCTTTTATATTTTCAAACTAACACATGCCTCCCTAAATTAATAGTTCGTTACACAACTAACGCCCTCTGTCTAAAATCAGCCTAATTTTCTATTAGTCTACCTCGTAAATTAAGGTCAAAGGAAAAAGAAAAAAAAATAAAAGACAATTCTACTCTTATAGAATTAGCTAATTGAACCGGTTCAAACCAAAACTACAAATAATTATTGAACGGAACCATAACCCTTCTAGAAGTAGCTAATTGAACCAAAACCATAAAAAATTTTCCTTCTATCCTCGATAACGTGATCTGAGATCGCGAGCTTTGGTCCAACATCTCCTCAATCGCCCTCTCAGTTTTCGGCAATTAACCAATCAAGCTTGGGCGGAGAGCCACGTTATCAGCGAAAAAGATCTCTTCTTCATCCCGCCAGCTCACCTCTTGGACCTATGGCCTGCTTTTCGTTCGACAAGAGAGGAGGGAGAGAGACGCCTTCGATCACCTTCCACCATCGCCGGCGAGATAGATGCAAATCAATACCTTATCACGTTTACATAGGATTTCTTTGGCTAATTTATGAATTATTGGGGACTTCTTAATTATTATTAAGTTAGGCTTGAAATGGAATATTCTTTTTTTATCAATTGGATTAGAAATAGTTATTGTTTGATTAAATTGATAGCATAGTTGAAATCCACTCTGAATTTGGATCACTTTGACTATAATTTTTCATTGTTTAGAGGGTAGTAACAATTTTGGCCATTATAGATGATGGCTCTACCGCCAGCCGATGTGGCTTCGGTGACTAGAAAAATATCCCAAAAGAGTTAGAATCTTGTGCTCGACTTGTGAGATACGAATATGCAATTATTTTTGTAATTGGATACTGATGATCAAAATAATAATCGCTACAAATTGGTAAAAGGTTTCAGGCAACACTGTGGAGTGGTGATCTCTCTTTGCCGAAGATGAACTCTCAACCATGAGAAAGAGAAAGCAAGAGATAGGGTTTCATTCTGAAAGGAGAGATGAAGGAGTAGAAGTAATTAATATATCAAGTGTTAAAAAGGTCATTTCATTTGCCATTTAACGGAAATAAGGCTGATTTTTTATGAAGGGAGGTAGCTATGTAACGGACTGTTAATTTAAGGAGGCGTGTGTTAGTCTTAAAACATAGAAGGAGGTATGTGTAAATTTCACTATAATTTAGGAAAGTGTTTTTTTTTCGAAATTAAATGATGGCTACTGATAATGGCAAAGGAATCATCATATGCTTAAATCTTTAGCTGATTCTTCTAATTTTCCTTGGTTAGAATTGTGGAGACTTTAATTATTTATTGTATGAACATGAGAAGAATGGGGGGTGCTGATAGACCTCAATGTTTATATGCTGGTTTTCAAAATACTGTGTTTAATTGTAATCTGAATGATTTAGGCATGGATGCTATCCATATACTTGATTTCATGGCAGAGGGGAGAATCGTATTGAAGAAAGACTAGACCATGTATTTGTTACTTCATTATGGCTGACTCAACTCTTTTCTTCTAAATTTATGCTCTTCATCGTCAGATCATTATCCTTTGTTGGTGAAGCTATTTAACTCTAGCTCCTTAGCTCCTACTATCAGGTTTTGATTTGAGAACCATTGGCTGCTAGAGGATGGGTTTTGTGATATGGTCAAACAAGCTTAGGTTTCTTGCAATTCACGAGATATTCAGTCAAAAGTTAGTGCTCTTACCACATCCATTGCCGCTTGGAGTCATACACTGCACAATGAGTTTAGAACTAAAGTTAAAGCCTTATCTCGCCAACAGGTGTTTTGGAAACAATAGTCCAAAAATTTTTGGCTTGTGAATGGGGATCACAATTCGCAATTTTTCCATGCTGCTGCTTCAAAAAGGCACAAATAAAATAAAATCTCTAAACTTATGGGAGTTGATGGTACCTGGTCGGAAGATCCCTATGTGCTTCAGGATATGGTGCACTCTTATTTTTTGAACTTATTTGCTGCTTCTCCAATTTGTGTAGAACCCGTTATTGATACTCTTCAGCCTATGGTAACCACAGCAGATAATGCAATTTTATTAGCCCATTTTCGTGATGAGGAGTTCAAAGATGCTCTCTTTTAGATGCACCCTGAAAAGGCATCGGGACTGGATGGCCTAAATCCTTTTTTTTCCCAAAAATTTTGCCATTCTTATTGGTGTGGATGTTATACGCTCTTGTAGGGATTGGTTATCAGCAAGCTGATTCCCAACTGATCTAAATGATACTATTATTAATCTCATTTGAAAAGTTGATAACCCTTCTGCAGTTAAAGATTTGAGGCCTATTTCCCTTTGTAATGTCCTATTCAAGGTTGTTGCGAAGGTTTTGGCCAATCAATTGAAAAAGATACTGTATAAAATTGTCTCACTTGCTCAATCTGCTTTTGTACAAGGGAGTTTGATCACAGATAATGTAATGGTGGATTTTGAATTCATTCACCATATGAAGTGAAGGAGGAAAGGTAAGATGGGCTTTTTTGCCTTGAAAGTTGATATTTCAAAAGCCTATCATCATGTGGACTAGAGCTATTTGAAAGCGGTATTGTTGCGGTTGGGTTTTGATTCAAAGTGGGTCAAACTTATTATGATGTGCATTGAATCAATTAAATACTTTGTCTCTTTTAATGGAAGTGACATTGGTCCAATTTTCCCTCAAAGGGGCATGCGTCAAGGGTGTTCGCTTTCGCCTTATCTTTTCATTCTCTATGCTGAGGGTTTTTCGGCTTTATTCAAAAGAGCGGAGTGGAGATGTGATATTCATGGTTGTAGTATTCAACGAGGAACGCCCAAAATCTCCCACTTGCTATTCACAGATTATAGCTTTTTCTTTATTAGAGCTATAGAGGAGGAGGCCGTGGTAGGTAAGAATATCCTTCACACCTATGGGGAAGCTTTTGGTCAAGCTGTAAACTTGACTAAATTAGGTATTTATTTCAGCTCTAATGTTTCAAATGCTAGATGTGCTTGAATTTCTGATATTCTGACTATGCATAATCCACTTAATCATGGACAATATTTGGGCTTGCCATCTCTCATTGGTAAAAATAAAAAGGCTGTCTTTTCTTTTTTAGGTGATCATATGCGCTCACGAATTTTTGGGTGGCAGCAAAAGCTTTTATCTAAGGGAGGGGAAGCGGTTCTTCTTAAGTCTGTTGTGCAGGTTATCCCTGTTTATTTGATGAATGTTTTTCTCCTCCCATTATCTTCTTGTGATGAGATTCAGAAGATGATGAACTCCTTCTATGGGGTTCAAAAAAAGATGGTGATCGTTCTATCCTTTGGCTTTAATGGGATAATATGTGCCAGAGCAAAGAGGCTGAGGGCCTTGGATTCAGACATCTTCGCAATTTTAATTTAGCTCTTATTGCTAAGCAAGGTTGGCACTTGCTGACTTGCCATAACACTCTTTTTTTCTCTACTCTCAAAGCAAAATACTTTCCTAGAGTGGACTTTCTGGAACCTCCTTTAGGGCAAAATCCAAGCTTTATTTGGAGGGGTCTTATGAAGGCTAAAGTAGTTATGCGGTTAGGTGCTCATTTGTAATTGGGTTCAGGTTCTTCAGTTAATGTCTGGCATGATCCTTGGCTACTGTTGGATACTTCTTTTTATGTTTCTTCTCCGATTTTTACTGGCTTTGAAGGCTCGACTGTGGCTGATTTGAAAGATTCTATTATAGGGAAATGGAATGAGATGCTAATCCGTGGGCTCTTTCTCCTAGACGAGGCTCTTACTATTATCTCAATCCCCTTGTATTTTAACAAAAGGTTGGACATATTATTTTGGCATTGGACCTCCAATGGTCATTACTCGGTACGGTCAGGTTACCATTTATGTGTACAGCAATCTCTCCCACCAATAACTTACCCTTCAGGCCCTTTTTGGAAGTGCATTTGGTCCTTAAAAATCCTAGCCAAGGTGGAAATATTTATCTGGCGAGCATGTCGTAATGTCCTTCCTACAAATGCAAGACTTGATACTAGAGGTGTAGCTATTTCTTCTTCTTGTCCTTTCTGTCATGAAGAGGAGCCCCTTCCATGCAATTTTTGACTGTTCTAATGCTAGGCTGTGATGGCAATATGACGGGAAACTAGCCATGGGTTAAAATTTGCACTCCTTTTATGATGTTTTTTCATCTTTTCTAGGCTTGAATACTGGGTTCTTGAAGAAGTGTGTGTGCTTGGAATATATGGAATGCTCGTAATGCATATGTTTGGAATAATGTGCATAGATATGTTTACACTATTGTGTCTTTTGCTAGACATTATTTGCGGGATTGGCGCATAGCAATTACCTCCATTTTCAAGCCTTCTAATGCTCTTTTACCTATTGTTGTGATTTCTAATGCTAGAAGGCTGCCTCCGATAACTAGTGTTTTGAAAGATAATATTGATGCTGCAATTTGTGGTGATCGCTTCTCGTTTGCTGCTGTATTTACGGATAGCCATGGTCAGTTTTTCAGAGCTATTTCTGGTTGTATTCTCAGTGCTGCTGTTTCACCAGTTATGCAGAGGCTCTTGTTGTACGACATGTGCTTCAATGGCTATCTTCTAATAACTTGGGCCCTATTCTCCTTTAGTCTAATTCCTTGCTAGTGGCTCATGCAATCAATAGTGATACGACTAATGTTTCGAACTGGAAAAGAATTATTTCAGATATTCAATGGCTTGAAGGTAAAATGGGAAGGCAAGTAAACATGGTTGCTCATAGCTTAGCTAGAGAAGCTTGTAATTAAGCTGGCTTTCGCATTTGGGATACTATTCCTTCATGTATTGACAATTCTATCCTCTCAGATGCTATTCTTGCTTAATAAATTATCCTTTTTCATGTCAAAAAAAAAGTGAAAATAAGCTCACTAATTAAGTCTAATCACCATTGTTATGAAAACTGAACCAAATCGATTGGTTTGACTAATTTAATTGGAACCGAACTGTGGTCTGGTCCGAGTCAAATAAGAAAGTTGATAGCCCTAAAAATCAAAATGAACCAATCGGATGAAAATTAGCTAAAAACTAGTGAACTGGACGACTAAAAATTTGTTAGATTCAAATTCTAGATTTTCTCAAAAAATATGGCTTTTTAAAAAATTTGGGCCTCTTAAAAATTTGGCCACTGATTTTTTAGTTTTTGAACTCTTTTTTCTAAATCCAAAGTCCTAATATGTTAATTAAAACAATTAAATTACCTAACTTTAAAGCCAAATGTAAAAAATAATATTATATTTTATAGTTATTAATTAATTTGTTAGTATTAAATTTAGTCATATTTTATTCTTTTTATTTAAAATTATTATTAATCTTTTTTTTATAAAAGGCAAAATTGTGACTTTTTTTATTTGATATCAAATTTCTTTTAATCTATATTTTTAATTTTATTTAACAAATATATTTAAAAATTTATATATAAAAATTCAGTTGAACCGTATTGAATCCGGCTGAATTTTTTGGTTCGATGAACCCTTACCTTTACCGGTTCATTGACCAATTCAGTTCTCAGAATATTGCGTATCACATATTATAAGAACTCTATTTTTACATGTCATGTCATAAATTAAATTTTCACACAATTAAAATTACTAAAATAATTTATGATACCACTTATCTATATGAACAGAAATCATATCTCAGTAAATTAAATGTCTATTCATGTGAAATTACTAAAAACCTTATGACATTATTTACTAATAAAATAATTAATAATGAGAAATTCACATCTTAAATTTAATTAATCAAGACTAATTATATAAGGTCTAATTAACTCTATAAATATTAATTATGATTAATATCCTTCTTAGATAAAATAAATATTATTTCCTTTTCAAACAGTATCATTCATACATGTTTTCGCACCGCCCCCAAGCGATCCGAAAAATGTTCACTTTTTTGTTTTATTTGGAAAGTGATCTTATGATGAACAGTGGTGACAAAACCTTTTATTGGACACGATGCCGATAAATCGGTCTTACAAAACATTTTTGAGTCGCCATCTATTTTTTCGATAATGGGACCGTTTTCAATTTTATTTTATAAAAATGACTCCATTTTAAACTCAATTTTGTTCAAGGCCAAATTATTAAAAAATTGGTCAAGCGCACCAAGGCGATTCTTTGTAAGGGAATTGGGTATGCCGGCCCGTTGGAAGCCGACGTCCGGAAAAACCGGCATCTTTTAACCTTACGATTTCTAATTCATTTTAGTTAGAAAAGCCAAATTATTTATTTAAACCCAACCCGAATGAATCGAACCGAGTTCTTATATGGAAAATTAATTAATTGTCCCAATCAAAATCAGTCATTGCATCCATAATCATCCAAATCATCCAAATCGTCCAAACCAAAACAGTTAAATCAAATAAATAAAAGACTCACTCTTGCCTTATGGTTAAAGGCGGGCCACAAACCGAACCTAAAAATACATTCTACCTGAATAAAAATTTGAACCCAAAAACCCTAAACCAAAATCATGCATAATCACATTTTAATATTCTAAACTTAATCAAATTACAATCTGTTCATAATTGGTCATTTTCGGATTTATTGAAAAAATTAAATTTTATTTTTGTACATAATTTATTATTTTTTTCGAATGAATAAAAATTATTTCTGGAATCCTAGAACAGTCGCGTCACGCAGCTGTTCTTTGGTGACGCAGCCTATAGCTGCGTGACGCAGCTGTTCTAGGTAAAGAAACGAAATTTTGGATATGAACAGTTCCGTCACACAACTGCCAGCTCCGTTACGGATCTACTGGCTGCGTCACGCAACTGCTCTGGTCCGAACTCTGTTTTAAATTACTTGTTTAAAGCATTTTTTATTTAAATATATTGTAGGACAACCTCGAATGACCAAAAACGAACAGAATACAATTCAATTAAGATTAAACTACTAAAACAACAATAAAATAAATAATCAATGAATAAAAACACAAAAAGTGTAAAGAAATTACCTAATCCTCAGATTGAGGATTGTAAACGGCTTAACGAACGAAGATTAAGGCGATCCAGAAGCTTCGTCACCAAGGATTTAAATATTCACTCTTTTCTCTCTTGATTTTCTCTCTTTTTTTTTTTTTTTGGTTTAATTCACCTAAAATTGATCTCTAATGGCAATTCTCCTTCAAACGAACTCAAAAGAGCTTCTGAAGGAGAATGCAGCCGCAAGTGTGTTTTTAGGGTTTTTAAAACGCTCACCAAAGTTGTTTTTTAACATGAGAAAAAGATCTATTTATAGAAGTAGGGCAACAGGGCATAGCTGCGTCACGCAGCCATTAGGTGCGTGACGGAACTAGTCAGACGCGTTACGCAGCTCACTTGTTGCACCACAACTACGTGTCATTTAGCATAAAACGGCATGTCGTCATTCTTAACGACGGAATGCAAATCTGAGTTTCATTAGAGCTGCGTGACGCAGCTATAGTGCCGTCACGCACCTTCATAGCTGCGTGACGCAACTCTGACCCAGTCAAACACTTAAAATCAGTTTAATTTAAATCCTTGGATTAAAAGACTTCTAGATAGCATTAACCTTTCATTCCACATCCTCGTATCATCATTGGATCAGGCGGGGGCATAAAGACACGCGTCAACAATACCCACTATAATAATATTATTTTAAGACCTAAAATTTCAGAGCATTTTAAATAGTAAGTTAAAATAACATTCGTACTTGGCATATAATTCTTGTGGAAATAATATTCCTACTCTCTTGTTTATTACTTGTTACATTTTCGACACTTGCGAATTTTAACTATCATTATTCTAGTGGCGATGGGGAATTCTTGGGTTTTTTAGAAACAATTTAATCTTTGAATAATCAATCAATACTATCTCGGTCATCTTTTTCCTTAAAACTACCAATGAATCTCACTAATGATTTAAAAGGTCCTTCAAATTTGAGTCTTTTCCATGGATTTAATTCTATCCCTTCGTACGGGTCACAACAATAGCAATAAATTCAACAGCAATGGTAATTTTAATAAATGGATAATAAAAATACAAAGAATACTAGAGAAGAAGGATTTCTCTCTTTTATGAATTTAGGGATTTTACATCGGAGAGGGGGCATTGCTTTTCATGGGAAAGAGAGGAAGGCAGGAGAGGTGAAAGCGAAAAAAGAAAAAAAATTCTGATGTGGTATTTTCTCAAACAATTATTTGCTAACCAATTAATTCCATGTCAACTTTCTGTCAGGAGTTGATTGGAAAACCGGTAAAAAGGCTTTTGTGTTAGTCCAATAAAAATTCATGTATTTTTAAGTAATAAACTCAAATATAGGGACAATTAAGAAATATGGATTATAATTCAGGGATTAGGGGAAAAAATGAGCCCAAAAATAGTTGTCCGATTTCATGCACTGAATGCATGAATTCACTCTTATATTTTACATGAAAAATTATTCTATTGAATATTTCAACTTGTAAAATTAGATTAATTAAATACTTATTATAGATAGTTACAAAATGTTAAAATTAATATTTCAATACTGTACTAACCACATTTAAATTAATATTATATATATAAAAGCCAAACTTGTTATTACTAGAATAAGAGGTATATAATATTATCAAAATTTATAATTCAGGGACATAATAGATCTTTTGCAAAGTTTGTGGTGCTATCGGATTTTCCTCTTAAAGTAGGTTCATACATTCTTCTAAAATGCTCATTCAATTCTTCTCTTCCACATTTCCATAGGTTGTCATCTTTTGTTTGCTTTCCCTTCATGCTTAAGAATTGAACATCGAAGAAGCTAATGTAAAGATTTCGAGACTTTCTTAAAACTTATTAGCCTCTCTAACCTTGTTTAAGTTTATAATATGATATGAGAGTTCATTCTTTCTTTTCTTTCTCATACATAGGCTTATGGGGAGGTAAATTTGGGACCTTCATATAATCTATTATGCTTTCTAACTTTATAACACCTAGATTTTATGGTTGAAATTGGAATTCTAATAAAGTACAAGAGCAATGTTTTTTGCCACTTTCATGATGAATACAAATGCATATTTCATTCTATATACATAATTTTATATAACGGCATGTTTGTTTTCAACACGGTACACTTTGATCCCCTTGAAGGTATATGTAGTAAAAGCAGTGTACTAAACTTAGCTCCAATACACTTATCACTTCATAAATAATAATTGACACGAATCGGTTAACGGGGCCCCATATAGACCGGGTAAGCTCCATGTGAAATTTTGGATAATCCCTTCAACCACTCCCTCGCAGAGAAGTTGGCTTTATCACCACCACTTCTACTTCAATTAATTCCCCATTTTGCCCCTATAGCCCTTTCCTCTTCCCTACTATTTGCCATCAATATTGTGGGGTCTTTTTGTTTGCGCATAATATCTTTTTCTAACATCTATTTTCCAAAACTTATGACATTAAAAAATACACACCATACCACATGTGGTCTGTCTCTATATATATATTTGTAGGCAAAGTAGATGAAGAAAAATAAAAGATTAAAAAGAGCCTAAAACTGAAACTACACAACCAAAAATGCCTTTCCTCTTTTCTTCTAAAACTTTGGATTGCCCATCAGCAGCTCCTAATGTCCATGCCCAAAATGTTCTAAAGGAATGTGACACTATAATTCCAGCAACCAAACGTGATTCTTCTCGTCAGAGTCCTTCAATTTCCTCATCATCCTCCATTTCATCATGTTCGTCTTTAAATTTCCCCGATGACTTGCCTTCTAGTCCGGCCACCCCACTTCGATTTTCCGGAATCCCATTTTCTTGGGAACATTTACCAGGAATTCCTAAAAATTTAAGTCATAAGAAAATGGACTCCACATTAGTCAAAGTCCTTCCATTGCCTCCTCCTCATGCCTTACCTCAAGCCTCAAAAAGATTTAATTTAGAGGAAACTGGTATTCGAAAAAAGATTTCCAATGAGAATTTCAGAAAGGATCCATTTTTCGCAGCATTAGTAGAATGTTCAAAGGGTGATGATGATCATGAAGAATCTACCAGTAACTTCTGGAATGGTACTAAGGTGTCAAGAAGCATTAGTGACAGGTTTGGTTTTATAAATCTTTACACTTCTTGTAAAAGAACTTGTGCTGTTTCTGAATCAATAGTATACCTTCCAAGATCAAGCAGAGAAAATTATGATCTAATTACTCGCCGTCGATCTCGCTAAACTTAAGATCATCTTCTGGGATTTGGGTTCATGTTCTTGTATAAGTTGAAGGTATTTTAAGTACTACCTTGCTTGTTTTTGTTAATTTTTTTTTTCTGGGTTTTTTTTTTTCTTCGTATGTGAGGACAAGAATTGAAGTATATGTCCCCAAAAGCATAATTAAGTTATTGTAATATGTTAATATAACTTGGAAAAAAAAAAAAGAATTAAAGATTTGGTAGCCTGTTTTTGTTTCATTAGTGAATCAATTAGACGGTTTTGACTTTTATTGTGGATGTTTATGTTATAATTATTTTTTTTATTCTTTAAGAGATCCGGTAAGCGATTTATACAATAGAGGATAGTCTTCTTGAATTTACTAAATTGATAAAAATATTTATAATAAAAAAATTTGAATTTGAGATCTTACACTCTTCACATATCACACTTGATTGAGTTATGTTATAATTAATTTAATTTGTAGTATTTTATATATTTTATATTTGCTGTATTTCATGTGAAGGCATGAGAATATGAGTGAAGCTTACATTACCCCATGTGGGGAGAAAGATAATTTACTGGACCACACAAGACAAAGACAGCTTCAATGGACTTTATTAAGTATATAATGATTTCTGTCAAGGCTGTGAAATTCCTTATTTTTAATATTTGCAAGTTTGACACTTGCATTATTGGAGTGTATTGGGATGCTAATTGCAGGTTGTTGAGCTACCTGGGAAAGTTCTCTTTTTTTCTATTATATACCAAAAAATTACTAATTTTAATTGATTTAATGCAAAAATGGCAAAATTTTAATTTGAATTTCTAATTTTTCCAATTATATATATTCCACCATTGAATGAATGACTATATATGTAATTAATTGTGTATTTTTTTTTTTTTTTTGGCTAGCTAGGTAAATAGTTAATGCCCTTTCCTTTTAATAATTATTGCAAGACATTGAAAAGACTACCAATTAACAACTTAATTATTGTCCGTTAAATTTGTCTTAATTCACTCATTTACCTCCTTAATTAACAATGATTTAATTGAAACAAAATTTGAAGCATATATCTAGATAAAGTAGAGTTAAAATAAAATAGAAAAAAAAATTAAAAGCCGATAAGTTTGATGAAACGAGAGAATGGTATTCCTTTTGTCCCAAAATATAAATCGTTTAAGGTTTTTGCACAAAAATTAATGTTCCAAAATATAAATCGTTTAAGGTTTTTGCACAAAGATTAAGGAAGTAACTAATTGTCCAAGATTATAACAAATTCAAGGGTAATTTTGACAAATTATCCTTTATCTCAAAATCAATAATTACTGGTGAAGTATTTATTGTATTTAGTGTAAATAAGAGTAATATTGAAAAAATATCATTTATTACTTCTTAAAATACAAAAAATAATTTATATTTTATAATAAAATAATAAACTAAAAACGATTATATTTTGAGACAAAGGGATTACTGAAAAGTGGGGAAGATTTTTACTAAACCACGGATGAGATTTTGAATTGTGAAACCTTACCAACTTCTTTAATGCCAGGAGCTAGTAATTAATATGATTTATTTTTATTTTTCTCCAACATTTTTTCTAATAAAAGAGATCCACAAATTAATCAAATGGTCAAATATATCCAGCTACCCTCATAATTAAATGGACAATTTTTTTGTCCGGAAATTTTGTCATAAAGTTGAATATTCTCAATTTTTTGGGAGCATTAGGTTCTTTTTTTAAGAGTATTTTTGGAGATGTTTTTTTAAAATTGCATTTTATTTATTTATATTAATTTCTTATTTCTTATATTGTATTAGGGAAACTATGATTTGAGAATTAAATATTAAAAATGCTATCTCCTATAGAATGCTAAACATAGACTTAATCTATTAGAGTAGGGCTAAATTTACTTTTCTATTATAGTATTATGTTTGTCTTAAACACAATGATAACTTTTTGAGGCTCTAAGCACCAAGGTCTCTTTAGGTAAGAGATGATATTATTAGGACTTTGGTCCACCATAAAGACGGTAGATATTGACCCAGTTTCTTATTCTTTTATATTATTCAATTGATTAGTGGGAGATCCCTTTTATTCTATTAAGGTCAATTTTCAATTAATTTTTATTTAAAAATAAAAAAAAAATTTATTCATTTATAGGCTCAATGAGCAGAAATATCATTATAGGGTACACAATAGGAGGCTAATCTTTCACTTAACTCATCATATTAGTGAAAAATCTTTATAGTTTGGAGGACTTAAATTCATGACCTCCTACTCTTTACATAAGTTTATATGTATAATAAAAATGTTAATTATAGTTATAAATATATAATTTATATTGTAAAATCTTTTAATTATTTTTTATATTATCAAGAAAGTTAGAAAAATAAATATTTAATATTGTAATACATAAGAATCTTTTAAATGAGTATTTCAAAGACCATATAATCTTTTGAATTATAGGATAAATACTCAATTAAAACATAATTGCCGAATAACACATCATACACATATATCTTATGACAAATTGGCTATAGATATTTGCTGGCTATATAAGTAATTTATAGGTATATTACAATATTGACAAACTCTCATGATTAAATTATGTGTATTTGCTGGCTGTCAGCTTGTTGAGGCAGTCGTGTAAAAATTAATGGTAAGGAATGATTGAGCCTCATTCAAGCAATTTGTATATTTTACATTGACAATTGAGACTTTGGTATAAACATTAATTGAGGTCTGGGAATCTGACATTTTGTTCACTTATATAATTTGTAATTAATAATATATATAGTGATGTCTAGAACAACATAAATTAATAGAATTTCGCGAATCATGCATGGTATAATTAATTTTTTCGGTGCATGGAGAGTGAAAAATTTTAAGTTTGAATTCTCTTGAGTATTAGAGTTTTGACCAATTTAGTAAACTACAGGAGAATTATCCTCTGTTATATTAGGCTTGACCATAGTTCTAAAACCGTCGATTCCAATCATAAGAAAATGAAAACGGAACCAAACCACTTTTAAGCAGTTCTTCAGATTTTATTCCAGTTTAAAATCGAAATTAGATAATTTATTTCAATCTTTTTATTTTTTTTTTTTTAGATTTATAGTGTGTAAATAATAATAATAATAAATATCACTATTGAAAAAACACTAAATTAATTTATTAAAAATTCTTAAAATTTATTTTAAAAAATAATAATAAAACAAATAAAAACATATTTTTTATGATTTTAAACGAGAACTTTTGGTTTTAAATCAAAACCATCGGTTTCAATTTCAAAAAATGAAAAATTGGAATCGAGCTTTAAGTATACAGTTTCAGTTACAGTTTAAATCAGAAACCGTTGACCATAGTTTGATGCAGATTTTAACAGGTTTGGTTTCAATTCAATTTTAATTTAAAATCAAATCATGGTCATCCTTATTTTAGGTAATCTTTAATTTTATTTTGGTTTACACGCCTCCTAATAAATAAAAAACTAATAAAATTTCATATATATATATATATATATATATATATATATATATTCACATTTCTGTGTATTATATGTCTATTTTAAATGAATCATATCGGTGTTCTCTGAAAAAAAAAAAAAAAGGGGTGTTTCCTCTTCCTACATTATAATAGTTATGCATGTCCGCGATCAAATCAGAAAGGGTCCAGCAAAACTGAGGTACATATAATGTCCACTCACATAAATAATTGAGGCAGTGAGATATAAATCTAAAAATGTTTTATGCTAAAATTGCACAAATTTTTTACCATCTCTCTCTCAACCTCATAGACAGAAACAATAGCCTGCAAAAACAAAATTATTTAGCGAAATCAAGACTTTATAAAACTACTAAACAGATTTCAAAATCTCCAGACAAATTATTTCAAAATCTAAGAAAATAAAATTTTTCATAATTCAGAAAGTACTGTAGATCTTCTCGGTAAAATATATCAAACTAATTGTTATATCAAAATCATTCGAACTTTTTCGAAGAGAAACAGAACAAAATATTTATGTACGGAATTAAAAAAGAAATTAAGTCCATGTTTGGTATGATGTAATCAACCATGTAATGAAAGGGGATTACATGATTGATTTTGGTTAGATTTTTTCTGGACAATATAATGTAATTGAGAATACATATATAATTTTCATTACTTAATTTGATGTAATATTCATTATATCAAAAAAATACATGTATTGCCCATCAAGCACATGTAATACCAATTACATCAAGTTACCCTGATAAAAACTTTACCATTCAAGGCAATTTAACACCACCACCACAACAGCGCCACCACTACCACCACCGCTTAACCACTACTCCACCACCCGTACCACCATCTCCACTACCACTGCACCACAACTACCATCACCTCAACCACTACCACCACTATCGCTCCACCACCACCGTTCCACCGCTCCCACTACACCACAACTACCACTATCCTCGTCACTACCACCACTAGTGCTGCACCACCTCAACCACCACCACTGTGCCACTACCACCACCACCACCGCTCCACTACCCTCATCGCCACCTCAACCACCACCACCGCTACTCCACTAGATTACCACCATCACTATTGCTCCATTGCCTCTACCTCAACCACCATCACTAGTGCTCTACCACCATCATCACCACCACAACCACCACCACCACCAGCTCAACCAACATCATCACCACCAGCGCTCTACCACTATCATCACCATCACTTTGTGTTGTTGTCACCACCACCTCAAGCACTCTACCACCACCACCATAACCACCAATGTTACCACATAATATTTTGGTGTTTAACATGCAATACAGAATAAAAATTATATTTTATTATTTTATTTTATTACAGGAATGAGAAGAATAGAATGAAAAATCACTAAAAAGATCAAAATACCCATAATTTTATATTGTAATTTAATTTACTCAATGAAAATATATGAAAAAAAGTTAATTTCTAATGACTTAATTAACTTTTTTTTGTTATATTACATTAGGGGTGAGCAATCGGTTCAGTCAATTTGATTAATTCGGTTAATTTGGTCAATTTGGTTCGGCGAATAAATGTTCGATTAAAAATTCAATTAAATGAATTAAAATTTAGGAGACCGGTTAAAAATTAATTTAACTGAATTAATCAAATTAATTGACTCTCAAAACCACATCAATGGTTTGGTTAAATTCGGTTTAAAAATTATTTTGGTTAAGTAAAAAAAAAATTGATTAATTTATTTCGATTAAAAATTTTACTCAAATTGATCGAATAGGCCAAATAATCATCTCTAAATTAAATTTTTTTGGGCTTATCTTCTTTTATTTTTAGTTCAAATAAATTTATAAATCTAAATGATCTTTAATAGCTTAATATAATGAATAGTTTTTAGTTCAAATATTTCTTTTGTATTAATGATGACGTGATGGTTGTGATGGTGGTAGTGGAATGGTGTTTGAGGTGGCAATGGTGGTGGTGGTGGTGGTGATGCCGGTGGTAGTGGTGGAGTGATGGTGGTGGTGATGGTGTGATTGGTGATGGTGAAGGAGTGGTGGTTGTGGTGATGGTGATGGCGGTGGTAGTGGTGGAGTGTTGATGGTGGTTATGATGGCAGTGGTGGTAGAGTGGTGATGGTGGTGGTGAATGAGTGGTTGTAGTAGTGTTTTAATTATATTACATTACATATTTACAAACAAACATATAGAATTGTGATTATATTTCATAAATTTTATCAATTATATTACCAAACATAGTAATGAAATATTAATTACATTCCATTCTATTACATTTTTCATTACATTACATCTTTAATTACATTACATCTAACCAAACATAGTCTAAAATAAATGTTGATTCAATTGAATGAAAGTTAATTTTGTCGATCTCAAAATATATTAGTGGAATATTTAATGGGTATTAAATTTTGAAATATATATATCTAATCCAAAAATCCAAAAATTTTTAGATCTCTGACCCATAATCCAACTAGGGATTGGTCAGTCATTTTATTTTGGACGAATCTTTGTTTTCAAATCCAATATATTGCGTTTCAATCCCTAATATCATATATTAGCATTTGAGATTTATTTGTTTTATAATCAATGTTTAGGGTTATTTTTTACAATTAGGCATATTTGACTAAATACTTATTTATCAAAGTACTAAATTAATTATATATTAACAAATAAATTCAGTTTCTGAGAAAAAAAATTAAAATTAAATATTAATAATTTAATCAATACAAATGAGGCTAAATCACCCAAAAAAAAAATATCAACTTTAGCGCTTTTGAAAAATTTAGTCAATACTTTTAATTTTTATCAAGTACTACCTCAGACTTATTTTTCCTTATTAATACAGTGTCCGACAAAAGTCCGTCAGTTTGTTGGTAGTTAATTGGCTCCACAACGCGTCAACTCACATCCATGTGGCCATTGTTTGATTATTCATCCTTATTTTAGAATCCTTAAATTGGAATATTATGTTGTTGAAACAATCTCCTTCTCATCTCACCACATATTTGGTGAGCAACTCGTATTGTCAGTAACCTAAAAGTCCGCCAAGTAGATTTTTTTCACTCCCGAAGCTATCTTACTCGATCACACCTAATCAGACTCTAAATGGATGCAAGAATTGGCAATGAAAAATAAATAGAGGGTATTGATTGATAAAATTAAAAATATTGACCAAATTTAAAAAGAAAAAAAACAGAAAAGTTCATTTTTTTTTTTAATTTTTGTGATTAGGCCCATAAATAAGTATAAGGAAAGTTCATTATTTCTCATTCAAACAAATTTAAGGAATTTGAACAGATATAACAAAAGTTCTATAATTATTTTAACATATTATTAAGGATTCAGAGTATAATTAGAAGCATTCCATGAATAATATTTCTAAATATACTAAGTTGACCTAGTTTATATTTAGAAAAAAAATTTTAATATAAGTGTGTGCAAATTAGTCCAAAGTCACCTCTAATTGTGAATCTACCACATTTTAAACACAAAACAAAAGAAAAGGGAAAAATGAAAAAAAAAATAAAAAATAATATAAAAAAATAAATCTTGAGCAGCAATAGAAGATCCACCACAATCTGACTAGGGCATAACTAGTGATGAAAAAAAAGAAAATTTTGATACCTCAAGTCCCAATAATATACAAACAAATGGATGCTTTCTTATTAAGCAAAAATGTCTCATTATGCTATTGGGGTCCCAAATCCCATTTCACATAATTCTTTTTAAACTGGTCGGTGTGTATGCTTCTGCTTCTGCTTCTTCTTCTTCTTCTTCTGCTCTTGATGTTTCAACTCATTCCAACTTAAAAAAAAAAATGTCATGATTAAAGAGACAAAGCTATAATGACCAACAATATCATAATGTTCTATACTGGGATACATATAGACATATACAATTTTCTTTTTATTTTTTTTAAATATATATTTTTATCTATAGAGATTCTTGTTTTACTTAATCTATATATATAATGATCACCTACCACACGAGAAGTAAGAAGCACCATTATTAGGATAGCATTACCCAAATCTGATCTAATGGTTAGTATAAAAAATCCCATGTTGATGATCACATAATTAAGTAGTATAGAATCGACATTTTAGTATAATCACTCTCAATTTAAATATGATTAGTTTCTCAACGAAAGATGGAAAAAATTTTTAAAAATATTAAAAAATTTTATTAAGATAGCATTTAATTGGTTTGATCTTAATTCAGTTGAAATAGTGCAAATTGAATAAACTAAGTTTTATACTAGAAAAAATAAATTTAATTGAATCAATTTCGACTTAATTTTTGAATTAAATCAGTTTAATTTTTAAAATTTTTTGGTTTTTCAATCAAACTAACAAAATTTTCATTTTTTTCATTAAAATTAAAATTAAATTGAATTTTTAAATGCTAAATCGAACCGAACTGATAAATTTAATTTGATTCTATGGATCCACCGTCTCTTGCTCAGTCCTAACCATTATCATCAAGCATCTAATTATGAAGAATATGTATAAGTTGGGAGATTATTAATTAAATATATAATCGTGAACTTGCAAAAGATATATTAATTAAAAAATTATATTATCTGTTAATCTCACCAAACAGATCTTAGATCGTGTTTAATTTTCTCTCACGTACGCTCTGATTAATAATAATGAAGAAAGATATATTTATTTTAATGGCATATGGAACCATACACGTACGATTTAATGTTTTTTCTTGTTTATTAAAAGTAGAACATGATGAGGTGTGAAGTTTACGTTTTATGAATTTATTTTTTTATTTTTTTATTTTTATGTTCATGCCCTTTGACTAATCTCACATAAATTAGTAATTATTAAATTAAAATGTATTTTAATTAGAAATTTGGTGGCATATTTTGTATAACTTTATATATATATCTTATACAAAGACATGAGAATACATGATTCATGTTTTGCTATATTCCACGTATACAAGAAATAATTGTGCAAAATATATAAATTAATCCTGAATTTTGTAGCTTTAGTCTTGCCGCACACTAAATTTTACAGACAATCTATCATGAACTTGAATTTATAAAATTTGGTAATATTGCATTTGCATACATTTTCATCCTAATGACAATAGTTTTAAGGGTTTTAGATTTTATATGAAAAATATTGATTTGATGTATAATAAGCATATCTTTTGAAATATTTTAACTATGCAACAGGTGTTTAATTGACTTAATTTTATTAGTTTAAATGTTTAATATGTATTTTGTTTATAAATTGAAGTGTTTGATAGATACAAATAAAAATTAAGCATGTCATAAGATTAAAATAACAAAATTTAAAGGTGTATTTAATTATGAATGCAGCCCAAATAATTTAATACAATTATATGGTACAACACGATGAACTTTTTATAAGCTATACTCTAACGTGGAAGAATCCAATTTTTTTGGGGAAAAATACATAAATTTGTATTAAAATTTAATAAGAAAATTTGAGGGATACATTTAATTTTGTTTTGATCTCTTAAACACTTTAAACTATTAAATAATTTATTCAACATTAAATCTTATAAAATTATTCTATTAAACCCTCTAATTATAAAATTGAATCAGTTGAATATTAATTTATTGAGTAATTGAAAAATATGAAATTATTGTATAAATTTGTGCTAAAACATATGTTGAAATTATATTGTATTTGTTATACCTAGCTAGATATAAATGAAAATTGTATATATTTGGGCTTAATTTCACTTGAGATCCCTCAACTGTGGATATTATTACAGTGTCGTCCCTCAAATTCAATTTGTAACAGTAAAATCTCTTAATTTTGATTTGTGTAACAAGAAAATCCTTTTTACTTAGATTCCCGATGAAGACACACCAAAAAGCTGACATGGAGCACTAGCTTAGTTATTAATTTGTTTATTAATGCCACATAAGCCTCGAAAACCGCTAATCATCAACGCTAAGCTTTTCTCTTTCCTTCCCAAATTATTTCACCAAAAAACTAAAATAGTACTCAATAATGTCGTAGGAAGCCCAAGAAAGGGAAAAGAGGTGGAGAGATTCTGGAATTTGTTTATACGTTAGTGGTCTAATGGACGATGGCACTCGGTTTCCCTCTTAGATAGAGATGCTTCCTCAGTTCATTTGTTCAACTTTTTCTTTGCTTTCTTTCAAACTCAAAATCAACATAGGCAAATGATCTTATTCCTCCATGTGATTGAATCTATCAAAATACAATAACTGCCTTTCATTTTGAAATCTTCAATCAAGAGCAAACTAGCAAACAAAATAAAAAAAAAATAATCTCATAAATAGAATTGGCTTTGCTTCTCCTGTTGTGAGAAAGTTAGATTGCACTTGTCTCGATCTGATCTTACCCTAAGTGACGATATTGATTCTTGATCCTATTATAGAATAAGTTTCGATTTGGTGAGCATAAGATGATACATCCGAAGAGGCTGAATCTGTAACATATGCTTGAACAGAAATTATCGAAGTATTCTTTCACCTTCAACGGAGCTTTTTCCATTTTATCGTCAGTATAAGTAGAAGTTATATCATATTCAGTGACTACTATTGTTAATGTCCGATTACCGTATTTATAGAAAATGAGCTTCGGCGAGTGAGCTACGGAGATGGAGAAGCGAAGAGTTTCAAAGAGGACTCTTATTGAGTGTGAGAGGTCAGATAAGAGATAAGAGAATCCCTTGGGAATGGGGTAGTTTTTTAGTAAAACAATATGGGCAAGAAAGAGAAAACTTTGATTCACGATTTTCGAAGCTTATGTGGCATTGAAAATAAAATTAATAACTAAATTGGGGCGCCGCATCAGCTTTCAGGTGTGTTCTCACTGAAAATCAGATAAAAATGATTTTCTTATTACACAAAACGAAATTAAGAAATTTTATTGTTACAAATTGAATTCGAGAGATGGTGTTATAATAGTGCTATGATTTTGCCTACAGTTGAGGGACCTCGTGTGAAATTAAGCTTATATATTTGTGTTTACTAAGTATAAGTTTATATATTGAAATGTTACTTTAAAACTTTTTTCTAACAAGTTTAAATGTACATTTATCTATTTACGGTCACTTTTTTGTATTACATTAAATTAGCAAAATAAATAAATTGGCACATAAACTTCATGATAAAAATTTAGTAGCTTAATTTGATACAATTGTATGTTAAATATTTTAATTTATAAAATTAACTTATAAATTTCTATTAATTTAACATTTATTGAATAGTTGAAACAAGAAAATTAAATTGTCATTCAACAACTTATGCTAAAAATGTGTAAAAAGTTGAACTTATTAAATACTTACTAAGTAATTGGAAAATGTATGAATTTGAACCTAATAGTTATGATTTTATATTTAAAATATTCAATAATTAAAAGTTAACGCTATGGCCAAACTTTTTATTTTTAACTTTGAAATATTATAAATTTGAATTTAAAGAGTAGAGGTGAATGATTGTTAGAACCTATAAATATAAAATTGAATAATGTGAACTTACGTAGACTTAAGCCAATTAATACTGAAATGGTTAAAATTCACTAATTAGCTAGCTAGTTACATCTTTATATGCCATGATTTTGAGAAAAGAAATTAAAAGCATTAAAGGGTTTAAGGAATAATAAAAGGACAAAGGGAGTAAAAATAAATATTTAATATAATTGAATAAAAGGACAATTTTATCAATTTTAATATTTTTAAAAAATATACTTAATTTGGAATTAACATTTTTTACCTTGCCAATATCGCTACCTAATTTTAAATTTACTCTTAAAAAATGTTATAACCTAAATATCATATTTATATTTTCTTCTCTCTCCCCTCAATATCTTTTCTATGACTAAAAAATAAACTACTTTTTATGTTCATTATTATAAGGCGAAAAATGAGTACCCTATCGAAACAGTACTCTATATTGGACTTTTAAGAGGATTGCTTATGCAGAAAAAAAAAAAAAAAAGATTAAATGCATTAAGATTTCTTCCGATAGCATGTAGGCCTCTCCTTTTAATGAAAAAAAAAAAAATTAAAATTCTTGTGGTATATAATGATCTTTTGATAAGATATTGTAGGAGATTGCTATCAGAAGACACTCTGGAGGTTGATGCCAACACATTAAATATGTTGTCAACTGCAACACTATTCCTCTAAAATTTCACTACACTTATTTTCAAAGTACATACCTTAGTACCTGTGTTTCTACACTTAACACTTAGATCAGACATAATATTCAAATAAAATCCTTTCAACAATGGGAAATTATTGACGTCGGCTCAAGAACCAAGCCCAAATCAAAAGTCTGAATTGACAAAATTTAGAATTACAGAAATAATGGACCTAAAGCTCATAAATTGTAAATCTTGCATATATATAGGATATTTTTGGATTTTATATAAATTTGCTAAAAAGGTACACCTTGCTTGGATGACACTCTTAGGATCCCTATAAATAATAATGTCGTATAGAACATGTGAATATATACAAACACGAATTGCTTAACTTCATTCAAATCAACTTGTATCTCCCTTTCTTTTCTAACTCTCTAATTTCTTATATTTCTCTCATGTCCTCTCATCTTTGTTTTACTCTTCTTATTCTCATCGTTTTCTTTTCAGATTAAACAGGCCCCGGTCCATTTGTCCACCTATCCAACGCACTCTTGATAGATGCATACCCAGTGGATCCATGACCATTTTTGGATTGAACATAACTTTAGATGTCAAACCCCTTAATCTTGCAAGTAAAATTACTGAGAATGCAATCCACTTCTGTTAATCTAACTGACTGTTAGTTTTTCTCATATTTCTTAATATAACTTATATTTTGTTTTAAGAAATTATATTTTTCTTTTATTATAAATTAAAGTAATATGATAAGTTTTTCTGAAAATAAAAAGATAATAACAAGCTAAACTTTAATCATTTCCTTTTTCTCTCTAGTAATCCAACTTGAATTTTAATTTGAAGTTCTTATTGTTAATCCGTGTGTATTCCCTGCCAACTTGAATTTTAATTTGAAGTTCTTATTGTTCCTTTTACTCTTTTCTTTGCTTTTAATTAAATAAAACCTATTTTTCTTATAACAAATTTATTTTTTGTTTGTTTTTATTATTATTTATTTTGTCTCTATATTTGGAGTTCTTTAATCTCTTTTTTTCGTAAGGGTTTGGTACTAAATAAAGGTATGATATTTGGTTTATTTGGTTTGAGAATTTAGATCTTAATTTGCAAATGTGGGTCTTTTACCAATGGAGCCCAGTATTGCAGTCTGTTTGTGATTCTCAATGTGATAACCCGACTCAGGAAAATGATTCGATATTGGGAGTGGTGCCAGGGTAAGAGGCCTGAGCAATGAGTGGCTCCTAGTAGGCTTCTAGGATGATGAGATTTACATAGGGTAGTGAAATGCTTGCACAGTAATGAATCAAATCTCATATGGAAAATGGGTGAACAAATTACTAGAGGCGCCTTTTGGCGAAATGACTTGAAAATCTTTAGAAACTTTGGGGTTAAGCGTGTTCGCTTGAGAGAATCCTAGGATCAATAACCTCTTGGCAAGTTTTCTATTCCACCTATGAGACAAAACCATGAGGCTTATGCCAAAATGGAAAATTCCTTTAGTGATTACAACTAGGGCCTATAGATGATATTAAGAGTCAAACCTCCTCTAGTAAATGTATAGTTTGATGATGAACCAAATGGAAGTTGGTGGACCTGTGACAATCTGACTTGGAGAATCGATTTGATGAGGGCCAGGAGTGACACCAGCATAAAAGGCTCGAACAATGAGCGACTTCTAGCAGGTTTATAGGATGGTGAGACTAAGGTAGTGGAATGCAAAACTTATGAATGAATGGAATCTCACATAAAAAACGAGGAAAACTAATTGCTAGATGTGTCTTTTGGTGGAATGGCCTAGAGAGATGGAAGAACTTTGGGGTTAAGTGTGATTGCTTGAGAGTAATCCTAGGATGAATGACCTCTTGGAAAGTCCTCTATTCCACTTATAGGACAAAATCGTGAGGCTAATGGCCAAAGCAGACAATTCATCTAGTGTTAGAATCAAAGTTTTATATTATTCTTCCATTGACAAGTAGTAGCAAGAACTCATTCATGCACATTATTTGCTAAGTTCTTGGAAGATTACTCCATATAAATTATTTTGTTATTCAAATCAAAATGAGATGCTAGGAAAATTTTATATTTTTTATGAAGATCATCTTTAAATAAAAAGATATAGGCTCTACTCGGCAACATCGTCTAACATGGCAGATTATAAAATGTTTTTAATTTCCTTTAATATTGTATGTGTTAAAATATAGTTGTCATGTATATTATGTTTCATTTATTCGGACAAACTTTCATTTAGGGTGTCTCATTTTTTTAGACAAAGTTGCTATTTTTGGTAAAAAATAAAGGTAAAAATTCTATATTATCCTTTACATAGCTTTCAATATTTGAAAATATCAAGATAGTGGCAGACAAAGTACAGAAAATGCATTTGATGAGGCTATGTTTATAAGGCAATTGTTTTATTCCTTTAACTCTCCACTTTAATTAAAAATGTACGAAAAATCAATTTATGAGTGCAATTTTAGTTCTCTGCACTATTCTTATAATTCTCTTCAAACGACAGTGCACAACTTAGAAGATTGTGCACATCCTAAACCCTAAATCAATGATTTTCAATTTTAATTTATATTCAGAAATTGAAAATCATACCTCTCCTAACTCATATCTCCCCATAATTCGCCGCCTCCAATTGACAATGTTGTGCGTTTATTTTCTGTTTATTAGTTGTAATAACAATGTTTGTTCATTATTTTGCAAACATATATAAGTAGTGCTTGGTGCACAACTTTTACTTATATATATAAATCTAGAAAATACAAAATGAGTACAACTTAATATAAAGTGCACATATGCACTGAAGGTGATTTAAACAAATACATATAAAACTTAGCAGATGTAATGTATGTTTTCTGTAAAATTTACTTCAATTATTGTCTTATCTCAAATTTTTTAATTTTAAATTGTTGCTTTTGAGTTTTAGTCATTAATTGATTTTATTGGCAGAAAAGAGCATGACATAATTGACTTTCAATAAAAAAAGGGTGTAATCAATGCAATGTTGAGGGTAAAATTTGAAAAAAATTTCCTTTTCTTAATTACTGTGCAAACCAACTTTTGTCCGAATAAATGAACAATAATGATATTTATCACAATTTGTGCTATCTCAATAGGGGCTTTTTTGAATTTTACTATTTATATTTATTTTTTTAGTTTTCAATTGATAAATGCTAGAATGTAAAGAAGTAATTATCCTTTATCATGTGGGAAGAATTTCCATATTTAAATTTCAAATTTAAATTTCAAATTTAAGTTATTTGTTGATCCTTGAGCAACATTTATTGCATGTAATTAATTCCAATGCATATCACTTTTAGTTCCAATGACCATTTATTAAAGAACTGATTACTGACTAAATGCTCAATTAGTGTTTCAATTGACTTATAAACAAGGAGATTACAAAAGAAAAAGTTGTAACATTAAAAATTAAATATACTTTAGATAATATCATGATTTATACTTTAAAGAATTTTAGAGTTTGTACTTTAAAAGAACTTACATATTCTTAACTATGATTTGTACTTATAAAAAAAAAATAATATGTATTAGCTATGACAATACAAATAAAATGAAAGTACGAATTTAATTAAAAAAAAAAAACCTTT
Source organism: Jatropha curcas (assembly GCF_041381405.1). Lineage (NCBI taxonomy): Eukaryota > Viridiplantae > Streptophyta > Magnoliopsida > Malpighiales > Euphorbiaceae > Jatropha > Jatropha curcas. The sequence goes on from NC_143159.1 coordinate 19,344,116, forward strand.
AAGATTATTTATGTTATGGATTTTTGTTTAATTAAATTAGAGAAGTATTACGTACATAAATATCTTAATTTCAACTATATTATTCATATATGATTTATTTATTATTTTCTTTAGACAAATTAACAATTTCTCTTCAATTCATATAATATTATAATATATTTATTATAATCCATGAAAATATGGAATAATTTTTAATCAAAAATTTTTATTTTTTTATTTAATCTAATTATAATCACAAAAACTTTCTAACTAATCAAACTCGAAACATGAAAAAAAAAAAATACTAACTAATTCAATTAAGTATATTAGTCTTTAATAGAATTACTGTTGCAAATAATTTGCCCTTATTTAAATTTTAATATTATATTAATTAATTAATTATTATATTTAATTTGATTTTTCTTATTAATTTTTTGATTTTATTACACATATTATGGTTATATTCATTCCCAATTGGTATTGTTATAGATTTAGGTTGAAAATCTAATAATTATATCATTAAAGACTTCTACTTAATTTATTTATATATATATTGCTGCTTGTGTGTTCTAATTTTATGGCACCTGGTCATAGTTCAAACTCATGGACAAATAAAAATTTTTTTCTCCTAGAATTTTAAAAAATTTATAATAATCAAAAAATAAAATTCTCTTCAATACAATGTGCTCAACTTTTAAAAATAATTTATCTCCATTCTAAAAAATTATAACTATTTATTAATTTATTATTTTAATCAATTCATATAAAAATAATTAAACATTATATTTTAATTACAAAAATACTAGAATATTAGGTGTATATAATCAAATATATATATATATATATATATATATATATATATATATAACTTACATTTCATTTCAATTTAATAAAAATTTTTAGAAATTAAAATTTCAGGATGTTATAATATATATTTAATTTTTAGATTTAACAAAATATAATTTAATATAATTTCTCTTTATGAGATTAATTTTTCACTATTTATATTATATTTAATAGTATGTATATCATCCGTATCTTTACTTATGCATATCTTTACTTCATAGATGTATTACATATTACTGTTATATATATATATATATATAGTTACTCTTAATGATTTAATTAGTAGTTTAAATTAATGTACTAATTGAATCATAAGAATAAATATTTAGCATATGAACTAATTATGTGAAGCAAAGGTATATATAGTTATGGAATTATAAGAGACGTTTAAATCTTAAAATCTTAAAATAGTAATTAACTCATAAGGAACAATTATAATAAATACTATTTCATTAAATTAAAAAAATTAAACATGCTTACATGGTAACATCTTGAAATTTCAATTTCAAAATTGATTTAATTTAAATCAAAATATGATAATTTATGTGTCAATATGTATTTTTGTATTTTATAATCAAAGTATAATTTTTCAAATATTTTTATACGAATTAATTAATATAGTAAATAAGTAAATAACTTTTTTTAACTATAGAAAAATTGACGGTACTTAATTAAAATGCATTTTTTAAGAAAAATTTCGATAAGTTTATTATAATTTTTGGTTTTTATTTCAATTGTTATGAAGTTTTGGAGAAAAAGAAAAAGTTAAAACTACTATTTTACTCTTGTTTGAGCCAGCTTAAGCTATGCTATTTAGCATCATCTATAAATGAAAAGGACCTTGTATACATAAAAGACCTTGTATCTTGTATTTTTATCGGTTATCAGGACAATTAACAATTATTTAAATAGCTATATTTTTCCAACCATAGCACCATCTTTGCTGGTTTTATTATTTAAAAGATTATATTGGACTCTATTAACTATGGTAATGTGTTTCTGTATGATCTATATGAATAATTATTTACAAGATTCGAGATTTTAATATTATTAATGAATTAAAATTTTTTATTTTATATATGTATAAAGTTTCTAGTAATATTTTATATTTTATAATTTATAATTTTTAAAAAATTTTTTAAAAATTAGAACCTAAATTAGAAAAAGGAAAGTGACTATCATAAAATGGTATCACCAACCAATTTCAGGGTTACGTAACGTACTAAAATGATCAATTTTTATTAGCTTCTTAATTTGAATAGAAACAAAGTAGCTACACTATAATTAAAAGATTTGTAAATAATATAAAAGAAGATCAGAAAAGACGTAGAAGCAATTAATACTTCCTTCAAGAATTTCCAATTCTGCATAGTTTTCAAGAAGGAATCCTCTATGGATAGGAAGCTTCTTTGTGTTGATTTTAGTATATTTTTGTTGATTTGTGCTTGAACTAGAAGCAAACGTCATAAGATATGAAAACATTAGGCTGATTAGATGCTTCTAAATTGACAAAACTCCATAAATTAGCAAAGATCCTTGTCTTCTGCTAGTGGTTAAGTCCACGAGATAAAATGCTCAGAGACATGTTTTTGTGAAATAGCTAACTAATGCTTTTAAAATTGTACTTGCTTCCATAATTAGTTTAATCAATTCAATTCAGTTTGAAATCTTTCGATCATAAGAGATTTCACATGTTTAGAATCAACTAAATGCATAAATTTACCCTCGTATTTTATAGAAAAAATCTTATGGTACCTAAATTTGCAAACTTATTATATCCCTGAGCTTATAAATTTTGATAGCAATAATAATTTTTTGGTGTTTTTTGAAATTTATGTGCAAAAATATTTACTTCATGTATGGTTATTATAATCTTTGAAATAATAATTTTTATATTTTTCAACTATTCCATAAATGTTTAATCGATCTAATTTTACAAACTCAGGTGTTTTTAATAGAAAAGCTTTTGCAAGTTGAAGTATTCAATAGTTTAAAGTAAAAATTGAGAGTGCTATAAGATTTTTTATATAACTATATTAGTGAATTTATGCATTAGGCCATTTAGAATCGCATGTGTAAATACGTGCAACACCTTCGTAAGACGGTCCACTGCATTTGTATATACATATTAAGTTTATTCAGGCTTGCTACGGACTATGATCACATTTTCCCTAGGGTTGATCATGTACTCAAGTTTGGATCATGACACGAGGGCTGACCTTCAAGTTCGGGTCATTCCGAATTGAATAGCAATGCAAGCCAATCGTAGGTTGGATACTTTATAAGTCGAGTTGAGATTTATCGCCTCTAATAAATGGATTAAAGCCATGTAATTTTTGAATTATTTATAGATACTGCAGGAAACATATTGATCAGCAATAAAATCTGGTGATGGAACCATACTTTGATGATTGAACCTTTTGTGATGAAAAGGTTGCAACTTATTCAACAGTTCCGACAAAACTTTCTCTCATATATTGAAAGAAAACTAATAATTTATCATAAGAACATTAAGTGAGAGACTTCTTGTGAGGTAGCGATGTAAGGGAAAGAGAATTTTTGATAGTTAGGTCTGAAATGCTAAATACATTTGTGCAAAAATAAATTTTTTCTTTCTTTAACCATACCATGTCCGATATCCATTGACCTGAGTAATCTAGATTTTCGCAGAACAAGCCAACGGCGGGGCAAATCGCTCTCTTCCGAGACCTTTGATTAAAAAAAAATGGATCTTTGTCATTCCATCTCATCTATGGGGATCGTACAAAAATAAGTTTATTCGTGAAAGAATGTGATCCAATAAAACTGTCGGTAGTGAGTTAGAGGTACAACTACCCAAGGAAATTGAATGAGGCAGTTGAACTTTGCTTGTAAAGAACTATTACTCATTAATTACCCTCCAAAAAGCATGCAATTATAACGACAAACATTTTCAGTATTTTTGGAATATCTACTTGTACTTATTCTGGTCCCACTTAGCATTTTTTGAGCAATTTAGTCAATTTACAAGCTAATTTAGAAGATAACAATAGTTATAAAACTAACAATGAAACTACAATACAATACGATAAAGGAACCTAGTCCTGAAATTTTAACTCTTAATAGACCTTTTATATTGGAATCCTTGAAAACAACGAGGAATGCAGATATACAATAATGGGACGACAAGTCTCATAAAGATATGGAGATTGACAATGATTTGGTAGAACATGTTTTTAATGTTGACTTGCTCATCTAAATAGGGTTGTGGATCAGTCACAAGCACTTCAGAAACATTGGGTGA
>NC_143159.1:19348259-19373524 GCF_041381405.1 Jatropha curcas
AGATGAAATAAAGAGAAAATTCAAGAATTCTGTTCTTATTCAATATTTATTTTTTTATTTTTTGAAATTTATGAAATTTTACTTAATTTTCTATGATTTAACTGGATGTATTTTTTAAAATAATTTTTAAAATAGATATAAAGATAACTACACCTTTAAAATTTTAAATTTTTAAATATATTTTTTAAATAAATATATAGGACTTTGAAATTTTCGAATTTAATCTCATTTATATCTTCTATAAACTTGAGAAATGATCTTCCATTATCAATGTAATTGTTTGGACATTAATTCTCATTTGGAGCTCATAACTTCAATCAACTTATTTTTAGATTTTGTGTAAGGACATGGAGTCCAAAAAAATTATATACTGCCTCTGTTTCATAATACTTGTCACATTTGAGAAAATAACTTATTCCAAATACTTGTCACATTTGTGGTTTCAAGGAGTAATAAATGTTTTTTTCATGTCCGATAATTATTACTTCAATTTGATGGTTTTTTTATAGAATTAATATTAAATTAAGAGTAATATAGTCAATTTACTCAATAATTTATTGTAACTTAGATATATTTAATGACTTTCTCAAGGAATACGAAATTCCAAATGTGACAAATATTATGGAATAGATGTAATACTATTAATAAAATTTCAACTTAACTTTATCCAACAAGAATAATTAATGTGAAGATTAAACTATATTTTATATTATGGTTACGCAGAGTTAGTCTTGATTTATTTTATTAATGTCATAGCACTGCAAAATTATAAAATATTTTGTAGCATGGTAAATGTAAATTCAAGTTATTTTATGTAATTAATTAATAACAAAATTATATTTTTTATTAAAAGGAGAAGCAGAAATATCATTTTATATTGAATTAGATGTTACAATACATGACATGTTAAAAAATCCATTGTATATATAAAGTGCAATATAAATTGATCATTGTATTTATTTTAATAATAAAATTAAACAAGCATAAAGAACGAGTAGATAATAATCAAAGTCAACATGCAATACATGTCATAAAAAAACTAGAAGAATAAAAAATTACTAAAAAGATCAAAATACCCATAATTTTGTATTGTAATTTAATTTATTCAATGAAAATATATGAAAAAAATAATTTATAATGACTTTAACTTTTATTTTGTTATATCACATTTTTTCCGACTTACCTTCTTTATAATTTTTTAGTTCAAATAAATTTATAAATATAAATAGTCTTTAATAGCTTAATATAGCGAATAGTTTTTTGTTCAAATATTTCTTTTGTACTAATAACGATGTGATGGTGGTGGTGGTGGTAGAGTGATGGTTTAACACCCACAACATCGGTCCTAGAGGAATGTTTCAAATATCACAAGTCTAGTAAGTCTATGATTTAACTTAAAGAATAATTTGAAAAGTTGTACAGAAAAACTGCAAGAGTTCTCTCTAAAAATTGAACTAAACTAAAAACTATGAAAACAATAAACACTTCTAAACACAATCCCAATATTTATCCACTCCAGTTCTCAAATCTCAATCATCAAACTCCATAACCATATCATAATCAATATCAATTCTTAATAATATCCAAAAGCATTTCATATAATATATTCAACTAAGATCCATACTATGCAATAAATATATCATTTTAAGTTCTACACATAAACTTCCAGAATATAATTAATACAAATTCCTTGATTAAATACAAACTAACATGTTTAATGGTTTATATGCCATATTTATACATAAACTAAAACATTATAACGTAAAACTACCAAAAGAGGGATCTTTTACTCTGATGTTGAATTTGGTCTTCTAACAACACTTCCGGAGTCTACAATCTACACGTGATAAAAATCGACGTATTGAGTGTAAAACTAAGTGATCCTTAACAATCTCATACATCCATGAGTTGTGATGGCAATATGGTTATCACAAATCATTCAATCATCATATCCAACATTCAAGCATAAACCATGTAATTCAAATATACTCATCTTAAGCATATTAAATCAAAGGTTTACGCTCTTATGTCATAAATACATAATTCAAGCAATTAAGGCAAGATTGCATACTTATATCATAAACTCTTCATTAAAGCATTTACAAATAAGAACATATGCTTATAACGCTAAAAGCATAATAAAACGTAGGTTTAAAAAAACATCTTATACATAACATCATATCACTTAACCGTTTATTTCATTTTAACTTATGGGCCTTATACATTCTTATCAGAATTAGAACATGATTAACATATAAGAATTAGAGGGCTTAATGAGCCAAGTAGATACAGAGAAACGCGTCCACTCATTCAAATGGCACCCACGTGCCAAGCATATGATCATAGCTCAATCAAGTTATATCCAAGTAGCATAAATATGCTAAACATTTTAGAACAAAATAATCTCATTCAAGGCATCAAATTCACACGAGAATATAATAAGAGCCCAAAGTTGCACTCTTTCTTTTAACTTATTTTTAGTACTCATAGACCTTACTTTTCTTCAATAGGCACAATTTCACATGAATTATTTAACTCAATTTCAAATAAAACTATAAGGTATGTGAAATTTTACATATTTCAAGTCATGGAAAAAAGACATAGCATATATGTAATTTTAAGTATTTAAGTCTTTATTTTCTCATTTTATTCAACCAAAAAAGTCTTAATTACACATGTAGAAGCATAATTATACTCTAAGCATACCAAGTCTTATATAAATTCTCAAAATTCCAAACTTCCAAGTCATAGGAAAATCTCATAATTTAGTAGTCAAAAAAGACATTACTACCAACAATAAACACATGATAAATATTACTATTAAAGGAGAATTATCAATTAATAGCACAAGGCTAAATTCCCTCTAAGGTTCGCCCAAAAGTAGAGTTTCATAGTAAGAAATCACTTTCTCCTCAAACCAAGCATACCACAATCATAAATAAACTTCTAACAACATGCAAGAACATTCTATTCCTGCAATTCCATCCAATTAGACAAAATCCCTAAATTTTAGGTTATAAGAAAATTCATTTTCTTAAGAATTCTTTCAAGATATTGACACCCCAGTATAACCACATTCATAGCATCAATTTAGAAGAAATTCATTAAGCAAGGAACAAGAAAAAACTTATGCTTCACCATATAATAGGTTCGGCCAAAAGAGGGAAAAAGGGAAAAAGGAGCATCTTTATTGATTAAATCACACCACAACTCTCAACATATCCCCAATAACATACTTACACGTTCGATCAACTCAATTACATTCATTTAGGTCAAGACCCCAAACTAAAGTCGTAAGAAAAATTTGTAAACCTAAATATTTATTCAAGGCATTTTCCCCGAAGTTTAATCATACATCCAACATCGTGAGAAGAGGATTTACATCAATCAAAAGAAAAAAAAAAACAAGATTTTCCCCCCACCCTAGGGTGGTTCAGCCAACATGAGGAAGTTCTTTCCGATCAATTGAGTATACTATAACATCCATCATACTTTCAAGGGTACAATTAATCATTCAACACATATCAATTTAGCTAAAATCAACAAAATCCCCAAATTCATCTGAGAATCCTAGAAATTCAAATATATTAAAAATGAAAAAGGAGATGAAATTAAAGAACATTAACCTCAGTAGAAAGCTTTAGAAAGCTTAAATTCACCAATTAAACTTTGGTTTTCCCTTTGTCAAGCTTGGAGGGTTCTCCTTCCTTTAACAAAGAGAAACCAAAAATCACTTCAAAACTCAAACAATGAAAGAGAGAAGAGCATACATGGAGATGAGATAATGAAATCCCCAACTTAATTCTTAAAATCAAACTCAAAAATCAGAAGTTTCACTTACCTGGAACTATAGCAAAAACTCCAAATTTCTTGAAATTCCTAGCTTAAAATCTTCAAGAACACTCTTTAACCTTCATATGAAGTAGTTAGATTTCATGTCCCTTGATTTAATTTGAGTATTTTTGGCGGAGTTTGAAAAAAAAATGAGAGGAGAGGGAGAAAGGGTGTTCAACCACTGAAGGGAAAAGAAGAGAAAGAAAAGAAAAAGAAGGGTAAAAGGAAAAGAAAGAAAGAAGGAAATGTTATAGCATGAGAGGGTGTGAGATAAGAGGGTAATTTTGTAAATATCAATATCCTACTAAAACTTCCAAAAATTTCATTTTTCTCCACATTCTACTACAACTTCCAAAATTTCCATTTTCTCCACAAAACTAATTAAACTTATCCAATATTATTAATCTTTGATTTTTTTTTTAATTTCTAAAAATACCTGAAACATTATTTATTAATTACTTTATCTCTACCAAACAATCATAACTTAAATTCTACCCATCAAAATTATGCATGTATGGACCAAAATAAATTCTAAAAATATTAATTATGAAAAATAACATTTCCAGATTGAAAAAATATCGGTTTCCTCTCAGGTGGCACTATTCATGGCCCGGTAAGTTAATATTCATAATTCATAAAATTCAGGAACGTTACAGATGGTGGTGCTGGTGTGCCAATTCCATTACATATGTACAAACAAACATAAAACTGGAATGATGATTACATTCCATAAAGGGAAAATTATAATCGTACCCTTATGTTTTGTAAAAATTAACTACTATATCTTTGTATTTTTTAAAATAGACTATCATACACTTATGTTTTTAATCCGTTATACATTGTTCCCCTTTCGTCCATTTTATGCACTTTCAGACGTTAAATTGCTATGAAATGACTTCAATGACCCTAACTAAAAGATAAAATCAGTTTTGTTCTGAAACCATTTTTTGTCTTGCTAAAATATCGTCGGTGCTGCTACATGCGGTGCCCAGAAAATTGAGTTATCTCAAAATCTTTCAATCTAACCACCAAAATAATTAGAATCTTATGGGAAACTCAATTTTTACATATATTTTTCTTTTTGATCTCCAATTAAAACTGATATCAAATAAATTCTTAAACTCCAAAAGTTATAGAGAGAGAAAACTTGTTCATATTTTCTTTCTAAATTGAAAATCATAATCTTATTATTATTTCAACAATAACAATAAGGAAGAATAATAATTTCTATTACTATAGTAATCTCTTCTTCTTCTTCTTCTTCTTCTTCTTCTTATTTAAGAGAGATAAACTAGTGAGAGAAATTGTATAATTGCTATTATTCTTGGTTTTTGCTCATTGATTCATGCACAACAGCTTTATGTGGTAAAAAGTTACAGCAAATTATTCTAACACAAGCAATTCAGCTCTTAGATACTCTTGGAATGGCCAAAATAGAACTTGCCAAGCATACGTTGTCTCCAGATCTAAACTCCTTTAAATATTGTCATTTTTATTTCTACCTTTCTGAGCTTTGACCCATCTCAAATTTTTGCAAAAAATGAATGTTTCTGAAATAGAAATCCATTGAGATATTCTTACATGTCGGTGGTAGTGATTATGGAGGGAGAGAAAGTGTTATAGAGAAGTTGTAAGTTATGGAGAGAAAGTTATGAAAATGTTACCTAGAAGAGAAAGAAGAGGGTGTTTTGGTGAAAAAAATTTCTCTCTCTTAAGACCGTTAGGTTTTCTTTGACTTTTTCTTTGAAAGTGCACAAAATGGATGGAAGGGGCCCTGGGTGTAACAGACCTAAAACATGGGTATAAAAGTGTATTTTAAAAAATATAAGGGTAGAGCAGTTAATTTTAATAAAACATAGGGGCACAGTTATAATTTTCCTTTCCTAAATTTTCTCAATTATATTACTAAACATAGTAATGAAATCTTAATTATATTCCCTTTATATTTTTCATTGCATTACATCTTTGATTACATTACATTGCATTATCTCCAACAAAATATAGGCTAAAAGGGATTAGTTAAACATATTGTTTCAGTAAAGTGATTTTGAGTTAGAGTTAACTATTGTGGTCCTTGTGGGTTCTGTCACTTATTTTTTTATTCATTTTTGAATTCTAGATTTTTAAATTGGGGGTGTAATTATAATGCAACTTTGAAACTGTATTGTCCAGGGCATTAAGTTGAATTTAGGGTAAACGTAAATTTGATGGTATTTTAAATTAATTACTCAAATATAAATCACAGGTAAGAATATGACTAATTTGTAATTTGGCTTGCCAATGTATAAGGCTGAAAAAAGTTAAATTAAAAGTTATTCAAGGAGTAAAATGTTATTTCAAATAATTTTCTCATGCTTTCACCTCTTTTCAATTAAAATATATATGTTATATATACTATACATAAAAGTGGGAATGAGCGAAAAATAATGAGATTTTTTAAAATATTTTTAATAAAATTTGAGGTATCCTTAAATATCTTAAACTATAGTCAATTAAAACTTTTAATTTAAAAATATATAATATTTTAAAAATTAATATATAAATAGATAATTATGATTTTTAAATTATTTTAGAGATTTTTATTATTTTTTATAAAAATTTTATTTATAATTAATTAATAGCTAATATATAAATACATAATTATAATTTTTAAATAGTTCATAATATATATATATATATATATATATATATATATATATATATATAATTTTAATAATCTATTAATTGATCTAATAATCTAACCTATTTAATTTATTTATTTTAAATCATCCAGAAAGTTTTTGTTTAATTTATATATTTTAAAATTGTAATTCAATACTAATAGATATTAAAATTATTTAAGATATATATCTCTATTTTTATTTATTATGCTATTTAATTCATCACTAGTTTGCTTGTTTCCAATCAGTTATTTTTATTAAAATCTTGAATGTTAATTAAAGTCTTATCTTATAATTAATTATGATTTTTTTCATTTTATTATATGCAATTGTTTTATTAAATATATTTAACTTCACACATTGTTCTATCATATAAAAATTAGTTCAAGAATAATATTATTTATTTATAATATGAATATTATTTAAATAAATAGAGATTTTAATTTAAAATTGTTGCTATTGAAATCATACTTTTGATATTATAAATATCTAAACAATATTAGAGGAAAATTGTAACCATACTCAATATTATATAAGAATAAATTAATGAGTATAAAGAATGAGTAAATAATGAACAATTTCCTAGTTAAATAATGAACAAATAATAAATTAATGACAATATCATGTCATAAAATAACTAGTTAAAATTAAAACAAAATAATAATTGAGTCCCTAAGTTTTAGCCTAATTAATACTTGAGGACCTCAGTTTTCAAAACTAATTTTGAGATCCTAAATTTTTATTCCATCAATAGATACGTCATTCCGTCCAAAATTAATATTTTTTTTCCGTCAAGATGTGGAAGTACGGAAATACCCTCACTTAAAAGATGGGTTTTTATCATTGGAGGGAAAAAGAAATTTCTAGAACCCTAAAACGAACCAGTCTCACTTGATAGCCAATCTCATAACCTTTTCCAGCCATTCATTACAAAAGTCAACTCCATTATAGTCATCCACTATCAATCTTTCCCCAAACTCCTCCTCCTCGTTCTTAACTCTCTCGTCCATTGCATTTCTAAACACGCTTACTCTAGCGTTCTCTTCTCCAGCTATCACTAAGGATGTTGAGTTTGAGATTAACACCCCCACACCTCTCACTCTTACAATTGGTAATAAAGAAAGGAGAAGATATCGATATCAACAATAACGATAACGATAACGATAATGTCAGGAGTCAAAGATGAACCTGATAGAATAGTCTTTGATGATAGCAAGGTGACTATCTCTGTGCAAATTGATGTTGGGCCTGTAATATCTTTCTACAACCTAATAGAAAATGTGATAGCTGTAACCTATGTTGAATTTGAATCTAATACGCTGTAATGTGTGAAAGTTGAAGTTATTGTGGCAATAGTGGTGCTTATTGTGGCGATATTGAATGTGATTATTTGTATTCAAAGAAGCCAAAAAGACAGTTCTAAAAAGAAGAACAATAGGGCATTTTTAGAATTACACATCCATTTGGCGGAAAAAAGCATTGATTTTGGATATAATGACCTTTCTATTGACGAAATTAAAATTTAGGGACTTCGAAGTTGAATTTTGGAAATTGAAATCCTCAAATGTTAATTTAGCAAATTTAGGGATCTAATTATTATTTTCCCTAAAATTTAGGGGTGTCAAAATAAGTTGGCGTGTTGTGTTCGACACACATGCGACATGATTAGGGTTAATAGGAACATGACCCATTTAATAATCGTGTCAAATTTCTCAACACTAACACGAGCAAAAATTAGGCAGGTGACACGAACACAATATGTGTAACCTGCCTAATATCATAAACAGGTTGAGTGGATTGTGTTAACCCATATACCACCCATATAACCTGCCTATTAGTCTACATGACCTGCTTAAGCTACTTATAATATTTTTAAGTTTTAATCTATTTAACTCCAATCATATTTAAAAATAAATTTTTATATAAAATGTATAGATTTTCCAAGATTCATAACTAAAATAAAAAAATTTATTTATAAAAATAAATTTTAAATAGAGTTTTAGTTGTGTGTTTATATTTGATTTTAAAATTATCTCTTCACCTAAAATTAAACAGGTCGTTCGTATAACTCGCACGACGAGACGTCTATATTCGTGTGATAAATTGACGACAATGTATAATGAATTCAACTTTTAAGTAATTTATTTTCGGGTGTTAGAAGAACTGTGTTAGCCATTCATTGCCTATTTTGGCACCCCCTAAAATGAAATTCGTGATCCCCAGTGATTGTTTTCACCTCTTTCCCTCTTCCCCCAACTTCCCCCTCCTTCCTGAACCCATACAGGACGGTGGTGTGCAAGTCACGCAAATGTTAAATAAAAATTCCCAAATTTAACAATTTCGCTCCCAACATATGTAAACCCTTTTGCTGGATGTCACGAATCCCTCCGGCGAAGACCCACGGCTACTCTTGACCACCGATTGGACGTTTTCCGGTATGATTTTGAAGCTCAAAAGCTTTGAGTTATCAAGCCTTCTATCAGTTTATTTCTTTGATTTCTTCAATATTATGATTCTGTTTGGTGGTTCGCTGAAGTAGCCGATAAGAATTAGTATGAAAGATTGATTTTGATTTCTTCTTAATGAAGTTGATTAGGGTGTAGTAAATTGAAGGGAAAGGTGGTTTTATTGATGAAAAAGTAAATTATGAACAAAAAATCCAGTTGCTGTGCCATTTGTGAGAATTCCAATCGCGCTTCTATTTGCGCTGTTTGTGTTAATTACAGGTGACTTTCTTGTTTATTATTTTGAACTTCAGAATCTTAGTTACAAATTTTATATGAGATCATTTGCTGAAACAGTTCTGTAATTTTTTGGGGTATTATTCAGATTAAATGAGTATAATGTGTTGTTGAAATCACTGAAGAGTCGTCGGGATTTCTTGTATTCAAGGTTGAGTGAAGTTCTTGTGGCAAAGGTTTGATTTTTATCCCTGTTTGAACATTTAGGACTTGCTGTTTCGTGATGAAAACCTACTCCTATCTTGTGTCTCATTGGGCATTTGAAAAGAATTAGGTTCTTATAATATAGCAATGCTTATCAGGGGAAAGCAGATGATCAATTAAATTGGAGAGTGCTTCAAAATGAGAAGCTTGCGAGTTTGAGGGAGAAGCTCCGTCGTAGTAAGGAACAACTCATTCAAGGTTGGCCTCCATTTAATCTTTTTGGGATGCAATTTAGGTTGATGGGCGTTCTTTATTCATTGTTTAATCTAGTTATACCTCATGAAACCATGCAGGGAAGGCTAAGGTTGAGAGGATGTCCAATGATTTGAATGTCAAATATGGGGTGCTTGAATCAGCTCATAGTGCGGTATTGACTATTTGCATCTATTTTCTATATGGATTGTAAATTACTGTCATCAACTATACAGGTTTTGCTTTCAGCATTATTATCAATTTCTCATGCATAGTTTTGTTTTGCAGTTGGAAAAGAACAGAGTGGAACAAATTGAGAAGTTTTTTCCAAATCTTATTTGCACTCAGAGTTTAGGGCATGTAAGGACCATTGTTCAATCCCATTTGAATGCTGAAATTTGTTGTCTGCCCTGATACATACAGATGATTTGATTACTTATATTATTGGCCTTTTTTTTTTTTGGTCTAAGATGTTAAAATAAAATATAGGGATTCTATATAGCTCGTATTTTTGTTACTTTTGACTATTTATTGTCTTGCCTGTTTGTTTAAGTGCCACTTTTGTTGCTTATGACATCTCCTTCAATGCAGATGGCAATTACCTCAGAACTACTTCATAAGCAATCAGTCATTGTAAAACAAATGTGCAAACTTTTTCCCCAACGCCGGGTAAGCATTCAAGATATGAATGTGTTTTAATTTCTCCAAGTGACTTAAACTGTTTATGACTGCCATCCATATTTGTTCATGAACTTGATGATTATGTCTCTATTCTTTAAATATTGTTTAGAGGATACCTCACCAAGATAATATATTTTCATGCGAGTCTTCATTAGTTTCTATAAATCATTACATCCATTAGCTTTTCTTTTGCAATTTCAAACTTCTGATATGAAGGACCTTGCAATCCTATATGAAAGTCGTGAAATCAAATGTCCAATTTTTCCCTTTTTTCTTATATATAAAGACTTACAAAGATAAGGCTATGGTAAGAAAAATGAGTGCACATATGCAAGTCAATGTGCTAGCGTGCACGTGTTGGGGAGAGAGAGAAAGGGAGATTTGGATCCAGACCACCATGATCCAATGACTTGAAGAAAGCCAAGAAGCTTATGCTACCATAATAGAAGAGCATGAGTTTATTATCTATTTAGAACCATTGTAAGTAGAAAATGGTTGGAAGTTTTACATTAATTAGTGTTTTTTTAGCACGTGGACTATAATTTTGTCAGTCATGACCAATAAATATTTTATCTTTATAAGAAGTTTATGAATCATCTGATAAATAGATACTTATATCATAAAAATAATTTAGAACTCTATAACAATAGCTGATATAATTTATAATTATAAACAAATAAGAATAACGATTTGAGTTAATATAGTTTTTAATCATGTCATAAGTTGCAATTGTCAGTATGCATTCATAAATTTAGCATTTACTATTTAACTCATAGTACAAGAGATTAAGGATTCAAATCTTGATTGCCCCCATTTCCTTTAAATATTTATAATCTATATAAAAAAAAAAAAAGACTGTAGTACTGCAATTGTCAGTAAAAAAAAAAAAAAAAAAATTATAACTAAAAATTAATATTCAGATATTTTCTTGCATTTTGGAGGGAAATATTTAAACAATAAAATTTTTGCAAAAATATTGGCTATGGATATGGTAAAGTACGGACTTAAAACAACAAATATTATTGGTATACTTAAGCTCCTATGATTTGACTTTAACCATTCAAGAAAAAAAAGCCAACAGTGAATGCAATTGAGGCTCCCAGAAAGAAAAGAATAAGAATCACAAAGACTTATATACTGCTAGCTAACAGAATGAGATCGAGTTTTTCTTGTTCAGGTGTATCCCAATTTGCCAATGCTTTCTCTCTAGGGGCTTTTTCCATGTCCCTGAGTGTGTCTGCAGGAATCTCTTACTCCTTTCAGTTTTAGTGAGTGTTGTTCCTCCCAAAGCAAGTGACAGGGCTCCCTTTAACTAAGTCCCCTATTGCTAGTCTAGCATTCATTCCGCTTTATGAGCTAGCTTTCTTGGGTTGATTTGTAATTTTCCTAACCTTTATCATAAAGAGCAACCACATCATTGAACTTTTGCTTCTTCAAAGTAAAAAGAATAAATGATAAAAATAGAGTAACTACTTCAGTAATTAGGTTTAGACTTTATTGATTTAATTAGTTTACACTTACTGTATCTATAGGGACTCGATGAAATTAAATACAAAAAATCGAGGAAAAATATTAGTTAGGAAAGTTTTTTATATTAATTAGGGACTGGATAAAATTAAACGAGAAAATAAAAAATATAACAATTAGGAAACGATTTTTATTAATTAGAAAGAAAAATTTTATTAGATTGAATATGATATTGTCAATAAATTTAACTATTAAAAAAAATAAATTAAAATAACGTTTTTGTAAATGTAAGTTATATCTATGTCCTTTAGAGCCAGTTAATATGTTTCCTTAATATTGCTACTATATATTATACATAGATTATCCAAAAACCATTGGAATGGGCTTCATGAAGCTAGTTGCAATGAGAAGAGCTGTTACAAAACCGGAGATAGTCAGTATGGAATGTTAAAAGAGTTTAACTATGAAGAGTGCTAGTGTTTTTTTGTGAAAAAAAATTACATGCTTGTTTTCCTATTCTGTTTAGTCAAAAGTTGTATATTTTTCTGAAACTAATTCTATAATGGTTGTACATGCATGGGTGTGCTAGTATCACACATTTGTACGATGTTTTAAAATTATGTTCCTATGATGGTGGCTTGAAAGGTGTTCCAGTAGACAATAGCAATTTTTTGTGTCTATGTGTGTGTGTGTGTGTGTGTGTGCTTTTTCCCCCAAAAAGGAGAATTATCTTTCTGTTGGTGATAATCGTGAATTCATTTGATTTTTTTTTTTTTTCAGTTGATTATAGAAGGAGAAAGAAAAGATGGCTCTAACGGTCAATATGATCAAATATGCAATGCACGGTTACCAAGAGGACTTGACCCTCACTCTGTTCCATCAGAAGAGCTTGCTGCCTCCTTGGGGTAATAGTTTTTTCTTTTGTTATATGTTATCTTAATATCCAAGAATACATGAGAAGATTCTGTGATGTGTTTTTCTGGGAAAGATATTATGAATTCCTGCAACTACAATATTTGTCATTTACAATTATGTTGAGACTAATCAGTGGCCCCCATGATTGGAAAACAGATACATGGTGCAACTTCTAAATCTTGTTGTTCATAACTTGGCTGTTCCTGCACTTCATAACTCTGGTTTTGCGGTAAGCATCATTGTGCCTGAATTCCTGCACTTCATAGCTCCGATGATTGGAATATTTTCTTCAGACCATCTTCTCGTCCTCCTTGTTTTCCTTGATTTGGCATTTGCTGAATTTGTCTGACTTGTTTGAATAATATTGTCAATTGAATGAGGAGTTATCATTCAAACTTTGCATGATAATTTTAAGTTCTGTTTAATGCTGTTTGATTTAGTGGAGGCCCTGTAAGTTGTAGTTCATGTGGTAAAGGGGTGGTTTTTTGAAAATTATATGTGCGCGCATTGCAGACATATATGTACATATGTGTGTTCATATATTGAGAACGCATATTTTTGTATGCTGCTCATGCAAGTTATCCAAATAATTGCTTTTGAATTTTTGCAACTTCTAGATGTATATGTTAAATGCCTAGAGTTCAATTTGGATGTTTTTTTTCTCTTTTCGGAATGCTATTGACATTGATGAATAAATATTGGATCAGAAATACATATATATGGTGCTGATAAGCATATTGATGCTTTTCTAATTTCTGGATTCTTTGTATAATATTAAGATATCTTTGGCTTTTCCTACCATCTTAGGAACATTTTCCAAGGGGAAGTTCTGACATTTCAATCAGAAAGTCCATTTCTCAGGAAGAATGCTTATTTTTAAAGACTAATGGATGAGTCACTGACTTATTTTCTCCAGTTATTAAATGAATATTCTTTTTTTTCCCATGCAGGGTTCTTGCTCTCGAATATGGCAACGAGATTCATATTGGAATGCTTGTCCTTCTTCTCGAAGGTATTGTTGCCAGAAGGATTTCCTTTTTATTCTTATTGTGTTTCCAGTAGCTAGCTTAGGTTTACCGACTTCCAGCCTTTTTATATTTCTAACTTCCCCTCTCTTTTCGGTGGTATCAGCAATGAATATCCCCTTTTCATACCACGCCAAAATTATTGCTCTTCTAGTGGTGAAAATTCATGGACAGATAGAAGCTCAAGTAATTTCGGTGTTGCCTCAATGGAATCAGAGAGAAGAGCTCGTCTAGATTCTTCTCGAAGTAGTAGCTTCAGTTATTCCTCTGCATCTCCACATTCTGTTGAAACACACAAGGACTTGCAGAAAGGGATCTCACTTCTGAAGAAAAGTGTGGCATGTGTAACAGCATATGGTTATAACTTGCTATGTTTGGATGTACCTTCTGAAGCATCTACTTTTGAAGCATTTGCAAAATTGCTGGCGACACTATCCTCTTCCAAGGAAGTTCGTTCTGTTTTTTCCTTAAAAATGGCTTGTTCAAGGTATGTCTTCTGTGCATCATTAGTTCAGCTCTGTGCATGAACTTTAACAATAACTGTCAGTGACTTGTGTAGTTTTTGTGCAAGCCCCAAATATTTTGTAACTGTTATCCCCTGTTTGGAACATATGAATTCCACATATCTAATGTTTAGAACATAAAAAAATATTTATTTCAATTCTATGACAATTTTATAAGGTTGACCATAATTAAATTAAATTCTATCAAAATTTGTGGAATTTTCAAATGAATTTCACAAAACTGATAAAATATATTGTGGATAAAAATGCTCATAACATCTCATCTTTCTCTCTCCATTTTCTCTCCCTCCCTCTTCTTTCGCTTATCTCTCCCTTCTCTTTATCTTCTCTCTCTCTCTCTCTCTCTCTAATTTTTCCATCTTTGAGGTGTCTCTCCTCTTTCAACTACATCGGCATAATATTGATTATAAATGAGTTATATATAATTTTTAGGTATCTTGCTTTGTCCAACAAGGGTATCTTAGTACATAATGAAAAAAGTAATTCAATTCTAGATTCATTCCAAACATAAAAATTTGGAATCCAATTGAATTCAATTTTCAAGTTATATAATTCCAAACATGAGAATTTATTTATAAATGATTGTATGATGACCACATCCATTGGAATGACATGACATAAAGATTCGTCGTCCAAGTACTTCCGTTAAGCATCGAGAAGTTACAAGTATCTTGCGCCCTTACTTTAGCCACCCAATTTTGTAGGGATGAGGGTGTTCGTTTGTAGGATGCTTCAATTTATCTATTGCAGCATCATTTTATATGATATTCTCCATGCTTCTACCACTAATGTCAAGATCTCATACTTTACCTCCACAAAACAACAGGCTTATGGAAAATGCTAAGCTTCCAATCTTCCTTCTTTATGCAGGAGCAACCCTAGTCCTAATTGGATTCCTAGCACAACTAGGATTTTATTTAATTTACTGTTTTATTTCGGATTTGCATTAGTTTTCCATTTCCTTATTTGATTAGGATTTACTATTTTATCTTTGAATAGGAGT
Source organism: Jatropha curcas (assembly GCF_041381405.1). NCBI lineage: Eukaryota > Viridiplantae > Streptophyta > Magnoliopsida > Malpighiales > Euphorbiaceae > Jatropha > Jatropha curcas. The sequence goes on from NC_143159.1 coordinate 19,363,506, forward strand.
AGAGTTTTAATTCTTTCTTTAATTAGGATTCCTAGTCTAGTTAATATTTATCACTATAAATAGACAGCACTAGTAGTATTGTAATTCATCTTATTTTTCTCATAATTTTAATTCAAAGGTTATAAACCTAATTACTGATTACTGATTACTGTTCCACCTACGATCAACCCTATTCAAGCTTACTTGTTGAAAACTGACAGCCCTACATCTTTCCCCTGCGTCAACTGGTATTAGAGCACAAAAACAGATCCTAGGATTCTTTTTTGTCTGAATTAAGCCATGGTTGGAAGAGGCAGAGGCAGAGGCAATCAGCCCTAACAAGATGAAATAGATGAGATACGGCGAATGATTGAGGACTTGACCCGGGCTGTACAAACCTCACAGCGTCAGGAACCCGTGGAAGCCCGAATGGAGACTCTGGAAGGCAACCACCAAAACCTTGATTTTCAAGAAGCTCTTGAGAGTGAAGAGGAAGTCGAGTACTTAAACCCCTTTCATGAAGCTGGACTTGCAAACCCAGCAGCACGAGGCAGATTGGAAGAGCATTTACTTCATGCTCTTGATTTAAATAGTGGAGGAGTTAAAATTGAAGTTGCTGATTTTCATGGGAAATCGCATGCCGAAGACTATTTAGATTGGGAAACTAGTTTAGAAAATTATTTTGAATGGAAACCAATGGTTGAAACCCAAAAACTGCTTTTTGTAAAGCTTAAATTGAAGAGTACTGCACTTCAATGGTCGAAGAGAGTTGAGGAGCAGCGCGCACAACAAGGAAAGCTTAAAATCAACACGTGGGAGCACATGAAAACTAAGCTAAGGAAGCAATTTTTACCAGTTGATTACGCAATGGAACTATATGAAAGGTTCCACTGCTTGAAACAAAATAGTATGTCCGTTGAAGAGTACACTGCAGAATTTAATAATTTGTCCATTTGAGTTGGAATATCTGAAAATAATGAACAAATTATCTCTTGCTACCTTGCTGGTTTGAATCAGTCCCTTAGAGATGAAATGGGCATGGTCCGATTACACAATCTTGAAGATGCTCGTAAATATGCCTTAGCAGCTGAAAAGCGAGTTTCCCGTTACGGTGCTAGAAGGCCCATAAACAAAAGCAATTAGCAAAACAATTTCGGACCTGCAAGAGGGATTCAAACAACTCAACGAAGCGGGAAAGAGGCTGTCGCTACTAATAAATACAATGAAGAGATAACCCGTGTTGATGGGAACGATAAAGGGAAAGGTACTAGGTATAGTACCTTATGGTGGACAAAACAATTCTGGTTCGTCTACAAGGAGAGGCAACAATTCTCAAGTTCGTTGTTTTACTTGTGGAGAAAAGGGACATACTTCATTCATCTGTCTGCAAAGGAGGGTGAATTAAGCTGAGTATGATGAAGACCAAGGCCCTATTTTTGATGAACATGATGAGGAAGTAGAAGAAATTGATGTTCACCCAGCTTAAGGTGAGTCTTTAGTTGTTCGAACAGTCATGACAGCCATGAACAAAGAAGGAAAAGAAGATTGGAGGAGGCGTAGCATTTTCCGTACACGTGTTATTTGTGAAGGCAAAGTGTGTAATTTAGTCATTGATGGAAGAAGTATGGAAAATATAATATCAAAGGAGACTGTAGATAAATTAAAGCTTCCTACAATAAAACATCCTCATCCATACAAAATAGGTTGGTTGAAGAAAGGGCACGAGATACCAGTAACATCTCAATGCTTAGTGCAATTCATAATGGGAAATGAATTGGCAGATGAAGCACTATGTGATGTAGTACCAATGGATGTTGGGCATATTCTAGTGGGACGACCTTGGTTGTATGATCATGATATGGGCCACAAGACAAGGCCTAATACTTATTCATTCTACAAGGACAACAAGAAGTACACTTTGCATCCTCTCAAGGAAGAAACAAGGCAAATAGCAAATAAAGGAGCTGCAACTAGTAAATTAAATGGGCTTGTAAGTGTTAAAGAATTTGCAGCTGCGCATAGTGAGGTGGGAGTCACATATGCCTTAATGAGCAAACTGATAGGAGCTGACTAGGTTGAAAAATCAGATGAATATTCCTTTGAAATTCAACGATTATTGCAGGAATTGAAGGAGTTGATTAGTGAAGATGTACTGAAAAGCTTGCCACCATTAAGAAGCATCCAACATGCTATTGATTTGGTACCAGGAGCAGCTTTACCAAATCTGCCTGCATACCGAATGCCTCCTTTACGGCGGGCTAAAATAGAAAGACAGGTTAAGAAATTATTGGAAAAAGGTCTGGTGCATGAAAGTAAAAGTCCATGTGCCTGCCCAGCCTTATTAACTCCAAAGAAAGATGGTTCTTGGAGAATATGTGTGGATAATCGTGCTATAAACAAAATTACGATGAAATATCGCTTTCCAATACCAAGATTGGAGGATATGCTTGATCAACTAGCGGGTTCTAAAGTGTTCTCCAAAATTAACTTGAAAGTGGATATCACCAAATTAGAATGAGGCATGGTGATGAATGGAAAACAACTTTTAAGACACCAGATGGGTTATTTGAATGGTTAATAATGCCATTTGGCCTTTCTAATGCACCAAGCACATTCATGAGAGTCATGACAGATGTTCTCAAACCTTTCTTGAATTCTTTCGTTGTGGTATATTTTGATGACATTTTGATTTATAGCTGCACCGAGGAAGAGCATTTAAAACACTTGCGAAAAGTGTTAGAAGTACTTCGTCAAGAGCAGCTGCATATAAACCTGAAAAAAATGCTGTTTCCTACAACCAGAAGTGGTATTCCTGGGATACATTGTGTCTGCTGAAGGATTAAAACCAGATCCAGAAAAGGTTCGTGCAATTACCGAATGGCCAGCACCGCAATCCATCAAAGAAGTTAGAAGATTTCATGGTTTGGCCTCTTTCTATAGGAGATTTATCCAAAATTTCAGTTCAATTATGAGTCCTATAATTGAATCTATGAAAGAAGAAAAGTTTTGAGTGTACAAATTCTGCAGAAAAGGCATTTGAACGAATCAAGTTTTTGATGACTAGAGCACCTGTTCTTGCACTTCCAGATTTTGAGAAATTATTTATTGTCCAATGTGATGCTTCACATGAAGGGATTGGAGTTGTTCTTAGCCAAGAGGACAGTCCTCTTGAGTTTTTTAGTGAGAAGTTGTTTGAAGCTAAGAAGTGTTACTCAACTTATGATCTAGAGTTCTATGCCTTGGTACGAGCTATTCGACATTGGCAGCATCACTTAGCTTATTGTGAGTTTGTGGTCTTTTCTGATCTTGAGGCCTTGAAGTATCTAAAATCTCAGAATAAACTCAACAATCGACATGCTAAGTGGAGTTCTTTCCTTGATGAGTTTAATTTCTCACTAAAGTATAAATCCGGTCAATCTAATATTGTGGCTGATGCATTGAGCAGAAGATCACTAATTTTGTGAAATTTGAGCACTCAAATTACTGGTTTTGAAAAACTGAAAAACCAGTATGATTCAGATTCATGTTTTGGCAAGATAAAGGCTGATTTGCTGCATCTTCAGAAGCTGAAAGTCTGCCATACTGATTGCAAGATGTTTATTTATTCAAAGGGAATAAGTTGTGCATTCCTGAAGGATCTTTGAGGGAACAAATTAGTAGAGAACTTCATGGAAATGGTTTGGGAAGACACTTTGGTAGAGACAAGACTTTTGCGATTGTTTCTGACCGTTATTATTGGCCAAAGATGGAAAAAGATGCGAGAAAATTGGTGGAATGATGTCCAACCTGTTTACTCGGAAAGGGAAGCACGCAAAATACAGGATTATATACTCCTTTACCCGAGCCAGATGCACCTCGGGTTCACTTGAGTATGGATTTTGTTTTGGGACTTCCAAAGACAGCAAAGGGATTTGATTCTATATTTGTTGTAGTGGATCGTTTCTCTAAAATGGCTCATTTTATCCCATTTCAAGACTTTTAATGCAGTTCATATTGCTGAGTTATTGTTTCAAGAGATTGTGAGACTAAATGGTGTTCCAACTTCTATTATTTCCGATAGAGATGTAAAGTTTATGGGGCACTTTTGGAGGACTTTATGGAGAAAATTTGGAACTGAATAGGAATATTCCAGTACTTACCATCCGCAAACAGACGGTCAGACGGAAGTTGTCAATCGTAGTTGGGGAAATCTATTAAGATGTCTCGTTGGGAGCAATACAAAGACATGGAATCTAGTTATTCCCTAGGCTGAATTCACATATAAAAATTCAGTCAATCGAAGTATAAAGAAGACTCCTTTTGAGGCTGCTTATGGACTTAAATCTCAAAATGTACTCGATTTGGTGCCCTTGCCCCAAGAGGCTAGAGTAAGTGCTGAAGGGGAATTGTTTGCTGATCACATCAGGAAAATTCATACAGAGTTGAGAGCTGCCTTAAAAGACAGCAATGCATCATATGCCTATACAGCCAACCAGCATCGGCGCGTACAAGAATTTGAAGAAGGCGATCAGGTTCTCGTCCACTTAAGACAAGAACGTTTCCCTAAAGTAACTTGTTATAAGCTGAAATCTAGAAGGTTTGGACCCTGTAAGGTGTTGAAGAAGATCAGTTCCAATGCCTATGTAATTGATCTTCCATCTGATTTACAAATCAGCCCAATTTTTAATGTTTCAGACTTGTATCCTTTTCATGGATTTGATGGAGTGCCTTCCTCCATTGAAGCACAAGTACAAGAGCTGCCAATTGCAAAGGCTGATGTTATTGAGGAAGTGTTGGATGTCAAGGAAGCTCGTTCTAGGCGTGGCAACCAATATAGACGATTTTTAGTTAAGTGGTTTGGAAAACCAGCAAGTGAAAGTACATGGATTTCTGAAGAAGAGCTAAAGCAAGTTGATCCAGCCATATATGCGGAATTTATCAAGGTTTACTCGTTGGAGCTGAGTCTTTTTCAAACTAGGATTTTATTTAATTTACTGTTTTATTTTAAATTTGCATTAGTTTTCCGTTTCCTTATTTGATTAGGATTTACTATTTTATCATTAAATAGGAGTAGAGTTTTAATTCTTTCTTTAATTAGGATTCCTAGTCTAGTTAAGATTTATCACTATAAATAGACAGCACTAGTAGTATTGTAATTCATCTTATTTTTCTCATAAGTTTAATTCAAAGGTTATAAACCTAATTACTGATTATTGTTCCACCTATGATCAACCCTATTCTAGCTTACTTGTTGAAAACTGACAGCCCTACATCTTTCCCCTGCGTCACTTCTCCTCATTGATCATTACTGTCATCACTATTTGTACGACTAAGGACTCACCTTGTGTGGGATGAACATCAACTAACTCTATCTCCTATCCATAGTCATCATAAACTGTTACTAACTCCTGACCAAACTACTGAGCTCACCTGTCATTATGGGAAGCAAAAGAGTCATAACTCTTCTCTCCACAGGTAACACATTGAATTTGAGAATTTTTACCTCCTTCAGTTGTGGAAGAACTGGAATTGTTTTATCCTCCATAAGGCACTATGCTCTTGGCTTTATTGTTATTTTAACATTAGTTGCACCCCTGTTGGTTTTATTGGTTACAATGGCACTTTGAGAATTTTGTCCCGATTGTATGATGACCACATTCAATTCCAGACTGTTTTGCCAATTGATGCCATACAAGTGCTTCCTAGCACCATGGCGTAAAACTTGCTTTTCAGCTGCTAAAGTCTATTATCGAGCATCCTCAACACTGTAAAAGTGAACTACTCCCATTTCATCTTTAGTTGAATGATTCAAACCAGCAAGATAGCAATAAAGTACTTTGTCTTTTACTCTTAGATAATCCAACTCGAATTGACAGGTTGTTGAATTCTATCTTCCATATTCTCCATTCAGGCTCCCACTGGTTCTGAATGCTGCAAGGCTTTCAGAGCTTAAGTCAAGTCCTCAGTCATTCTCCACATTTCAGCCAACTCTGCATGATGAGGTTGATTGCCTCTTCCTTTACCTGTACATCTACCTCTCAGTTTGGTAGTGTTTTAGCCAAAAATACTTGTAAGAAATGTGGGATCTTTTTCTTTTCTTTTTTTTTTTTTTTTTTTTTTTTGATACCATTTGATGCAGCTGAAGCACTAGGGCCCTAGTATCTCAACAATAAGGATTGAATGGAATTGATGTTGTTGAATCAAAAGAAATGTAATTAGCTTTGAGTAAAACCTCTTGGATAAAATTTGATAAGCAGGAGAGAAGATGATTAGATTGTCTATTACAAACCTATTTATACTAGGTACCATAAGTAATATAAACATCAATCCTAACATAAATAAATAGATACTTAATGACAAGTGACTTAAACAAAATTAAATAAGAAAAGAAACATAATTAAATAAAGTAGACGTAAAAGAAACTTAATCCTAAATTAAATAGGAAAAAACACATATGCTCCTGCATCACTACCTCTCTTTCAAGATGCTTTACTATTTTAGCTTGCCATATTAATAATGGATAAGGAAGAATGTGATCATCTGAATTTCAGTTTTCCCTTGTGTCTTATCTTTTGAGATAGGGAAAAATCGAACCCTAGTGCAATTGCATGCACTCCATTCGAAGACCCAAGAATTATTGCCTTAATACTCTCTTTGGGACTTCCTTACAGCCAATAATTATATATGTGGAGTTGGTGTAATGCTTGGTATCAAATGATCTTTCTATTTATTTAGCATCACAACTCTCTAGTGAGAGTTGCCTGGCTAAATTAATAATAACTTTAACTACAATGTGCAGTGAAAAACTGAAAGTTCAGATGGTAACTTCTCATCAATCGTGTATAGGATTAAGAATAATGTCTTTATGGTTCACTGCTGATTTCAGATGACAAAAAAGTTGGCAGAACAGGCTGAAATCAGCTTTTTGGGGAAAATCAATAGTATGTGTATTTCTTGTCTTTTATGTTTGTATATATGTTGTTTTAGTATTTGAAAGAGGTAGGATAAGCCTAGTTGCTGAATTATCTGAGAACTGATTCTTGAACTAGCAAACATTATAATGGTTAAAATTATATCAAAATCTTTCATCATCTATTCTTTATATCTTGAAAGTAATTTTTCTTTTTTATTGTTTGAAAGAACTTACAAGTAAGTTTAATGATTAGTAGCTTGCATGACTTCTGCCTTCAATTAGAGATTTACATCACAGGACTCATTTCTTAAGGACTATTCTTCTTCATGATAATATTATTAAACAAGGAGTTATAAAGAAGAAAGAAAGAGAAGTGTTGTTGGGGGTTGGGGGGAAGCGCGCTAGGAGTAGGCATCTAAGTTTGAACCTCATCACTGTTGAACTTCTCTTCATTAAAACTCTAAAAGATATTATTACACTACTGACTTCCTCCACCATCCCTGATTGACTCCTTTTCTTTTGTGTTTCAGGTCATGCAAGCAGGTTCAAAAATTGAACAAGTCTGTATGGAATGTAAATTCTACCATTTCATCAAGCACATTGCTTGAGAGTGCACATGCGCTTCATCTAACAGTATGCCCTAAACATTGGCTTCTTGAAATATTATGACATTTTAGCTCATGTTTATATTCGATTACATTACCTTTTGTTTGATATAAATGAATATAAAATATAAAATTCATTTCACACAATAGAATTTAACTCGGTTATGTTGAATTCCATAAAATTCTTGTTGTGGTCGTGAATGGTCTAAAGTTCATTGGAAATGAAGTAGTCGTTTTAATTGCTTACAAAGAAATGATCATGAGTTGCCCTACCTCTATTCTGCCAAATATACTAGTGATAATAGCAGCATCTGACCACCTTGTATTTTGAATTTGCTTCTGAAGTCCATTGCTATTGGCCCTTTCAAAGAACATTTCTTTTTTTATCTCCCTGAATATCTATTTAAAAAATTGTGATGCCTCTCCGGAATTCCCAATAGCCTTCTGTCTTTCTGTGCAATGAGTTTTGGGTACTATGGAATTGAATGTTTTTTCCTCTGCAATGCTCAATATTGATGTTTAACCTTCTCTGTTGCCTTGTAGAAAAACATAAGTGATAATAATCTTCCAAATTCTGCTACCAGTTTCCTTTATGCCACTGAGATATCTGATGCCGGAAGGAATGAAAGCCTTATTGATGGATGGGATCTTGTAGAACATCCCACTTTTCCTCCTCCTCCATCACAAGCTGAGGATATTGAACATTGGACTCGAGCCATGTTTATTGATGCGACAAGGAAATAGTCTGGAGAAATTACAGCCTTCATCTTTCCTTTTTGTAAGTGATCATGTCGATCCTATTTCATGTTGATTGTTTAATGCTTAAAAATGCAACAAAATTGTGCGTCATGATTGTTGAATGTTCCAATGATACACAGAACTTGCATATGGCCCTCTTTTTATCAGAAAAGCATATGCAAAGTTGATTTATTTCAGAAATACACCTTAGTGCATCTTTTAACTTTTTGTGCTACTCTTTACCATTTCCCCAAAATTTCAACATCAAGTATCACCCGACTTCTTTTATCGGTTTAGTTGGATATTGTACTTTAATTCCCTTTTGTCTTTGTAAACTTTTTGCATTGCAGACACTCGACTATTAGGTATTGGTTTTCGTTAGTTTTTCTACTTTATTTAGTATTATTATGCTTTTCTTTTTTTAATTGCCTCTGCAACATCGTTCATGACATATTATGCAAAAAATTTTGTTAAATCTGATATTTCTTATTTGTGTTCAAACTGCCAGATTCAGAGGATACACTAGCAAGAGGACAGCAGGTGTGAATCATTGTATAAAACCTTCAACTGTGTTTATAATGTAAATATGCGGTGTCTAAATTGGTAGGTATATATAATGCTAATACAGATATTTGGAATATTATTCTTTTCTTGTTTCCTGTAGTAGTCCATATGGTTAATTCCTGATTTTAATCCAAGGATGTGAAGTATAAAGATCGGTGTCGGCCCTTGTTTCTCTCTCTAGACGTGAATTGAATCAGAATTTACGCAATTGCATTCAAAATTATTGTTATTGAATTGCAGAACATGACATTGCCTGACATATTCTATAAGAACTTGGTATTAGAATAATTTTTTAGCCACTTGTCAATTAGGATATACTAAAAAGCCTCCCTATGTGTGTTTTGGATTTGGTTGTTTTTATTCTATGAAATTTATTTTATTAGGAGAATAAATTAATAAAATTATTATTTAGTCTTCAGATTATAGTCAGATACTAATTAACAAGCTGAGTGCTATATTGTTTAAACAAATTTAATTAATCTTTTTATTTATATAATACATTAAAATAAAAAATAAAGTGAATATATATATATGCACCATAATATATATAATAATAATTATGCTGTTAATAATCATTTTATATTTCAATAGAAATTGCTGCTAATTTTACTAAATAAGAATATTAGTTAACAGCAATCAACTGGCTATCAACTGGTATTAACATCTAAATCAAATGGGCCCATAAGCTTATACAGGGGCTTGCATGCTATAATAGTCAAATCTAATATTAAAAGATTTTTAATATCTCAATGAATAAATTTATAGGTCTTGCATATACTTAAGGTTTTTTTTTTTTTTTTATAAGAATATACTCAAGGTTTTGATATAACAATTAGAAATAGATTTGTCAAAAACCATGATTTTAGCATTTGTTGAAGTACTCACCATGAGTGTACTTAACGATAAGACACATTTAAATTCAATAAACGATGTAAGCATGCAAAAGTTAGAGAACTAGAACTCTTAAAATAAAAATAGTTTCGTGTCTAAAGGATAAAGAGATATTTGAGATAATACTAAAAAAAATATATATATATATATATATATATATATATATATATATATATATATATATATATATATATAAAGGTAGTTTTGACGAGAGCATTGTCGAGTTATTAGTTAAAATGTCTCACCCAATGTTTCTGAAGTGCTTGTGACTGATCCACAACCCTATTTAGATGAGCAAGTCAACATTAAAAACATGTTCTACCAAATCATTGTCAATCTCCATATCTTTA
>NC_143159.1:19373543-19445701 GCF_041381405.1 Jatropha curcas
GTGACAAGTATTTGGAATAAGTTATTTTCTCAAATGTGACAAGTATTATGAAACAGAGGCAGTATATAATTTTTTTGGACTCCATGTCCTTACACAAAATCTAAAAATAAGTTGATTGAAGTTATGAGCTCCAAATGAGAATTAATGTCCAAACAATTACATTGATAATGGAAGATCATTTCTCAAGTTTATAGAAGATATAAATGAGATTAAATTCGAAAATTTCAAAGTCCTATATATTTATTTAAAAAATATATTTAAAAATTTAAAATTTTAAAGGTGTAGTTATCTTTATATCTATTTTAAAAATTATTTTAAAAAATACATCCAGTTAAATCATAGAAAATTAAGTAAAATTTCATAAATTTCAAAAAATAAAAAAATAAATATTGAATAAGAACAGAATTCTTGAATTTTCTCTTTATTTCATCTTCAATATAGAAAAAGCTGAAATTGAAAATGACAGAAAATATGACCAACTAGCTATTTTTTCATTAATTCAAACTTTTGTATAACCTATTTTTTCATCAGACTAAAAAAGGAAAAATTCTCTTATTTGATATTAGTCAAATATTATAATTCTATACTTCAATTACTTAATCTAAATAAGTGCACACCATTCTCTCCAAAAAAAAAAAAAAAAGAAATAATATATTTTAAAAATTATATTTTAGTTTCATTGTAATTAACTGATAGGGTCTAATAGTAAAGTGTTCAACCATATTTTAAAATTCAAAACATAATAAATTAAAAGGATTTAAGTTTCATTTTCAATACTTGAATTTAGAATTTTGATTTACCTTTTAGAAAGCAATATAATGTGAGAACATATGATTAAGAACATCAAAGTCTATTAAATATAAAAATCATTGAACAGGATTGCTGCAAGATCAAGTAGAAAACATACATATAGATATTTTCTTGAATTAAAATGCGTAAAACATCTAACTAAAATGATATTCAAAAAAAATAAATGAAATCTATTTTCTCCAATTAAAAGGTATAAAAAATTACAACTAAAAAAGATATTCAAAAGGATAAATGGATTTATTTTCTAAAATTAAAATACATAAATAATCTAACTAAAAGGATATATTAGAAATTTTACTTTTCCACATTTATATATAGTATAGACTATAGATTATAATTAATAATTTTTATTAATGTGGGTGAAAAATTAAAAGTCCAACCTTTTATTCGTTAATTGATATGTCCAAATTTTTATTCATTAATATTTTTTTTTTTTGAAACTAATTCACGTACGAATCCTAATAGTGAAAGTTTTAATCAACTACTATATAAAATAATAAATATACTAATCCTAATAGATCACACATGCATAATCCGCTTTTTAGTTGCTTTGGCTAAATAGAAAGCACTATAAAAATATTCAATATCTTTTTTTTAAAAGATAAAAAGTATTCATATTGTATAATCTCGGTGTGTATAAATCTTGGTATGTATAAACTCACATGAGTTCGAAATATGTTTCCATATGATATTATTATTTCTAAAAAAAAATGTATTTTTTATTATAAATAATAAAAAAAAACTAAGAAGAAGAAAAATCCAAAAAATCCTAAACATCGTAATTAATATATTATTTTTTAATTTATGAAAGGGCAATGGGGAATAGGATTTATTTAATTTATTGTAAAAAAAAAGCTAATTGTTATTTAATTTAATTTTTAATTTGTTGTGTAGTATTTGATCAAAGCAAGTCTATATGTTAGTAGATGATTTTAACAGCTAGAGTGAGAGAATAAACAATGCTATTTCTCTATCCTAGTCATCAGATGAAATTTAAAGCAGTAAAAATAAAAATAATTAATAAATTTGTTAGTAGACAATGTTTGGAAAATGACAACTCATCTTTATTATCATCAATGAGAGAATATAAATGCATAAGGACATAATTGTCTTTTTCTCATAAACTATTTACGTCATACTGTATATTAATAAATTACACTATATACATTTAACCCTCCTCCTCAAGATATGCATAATTATCTTTTATGCTCATCTTGTTAAGGAGAAATCTAAACTGTCTTGGATTTAAGGCTATAGTAAAAAGATTAACGGTCTTCAAATGCTCTGTCTTCACTATTCCTTGTAAAATCTTTTCTCTAATAAAATGACAATCCAACTCTATGTGCTTAGTTCTTTCATGAAAGACTGGATTTTTACATATATGCGAAGCAGAAATATTCTAAACAAAATAGAAGTGCTTGTTCTGGATGTACAATACCAAAATTTTGCAGCAAGTGAAGAAACCATACAATTTCACAACATGCAACAGCCATGGCTCAGTATTCTGCTTCAGCAAAGCTTCTTGAAATGGTATTTTGTTTCTTTGATTTCCAGCTTATCAAGGAATCACCAATAAAGACACAAAATCCAGTCACAGACCTCCTTGTTTCAACACAACTTGCCCAATCACTATCTAAATATGCTTACAATCTCAGTTCTGAATCGGCAGATAAGAACAACCCTTGACCAGGTGCTTGTTTTAAGTATTTCAACATAGTAAATGCAGAATTTAGATGCACCTTAGCTGGTTTGTCCATAAACTAAGCTAAAGTGTTAACTGCATATGTGATATCAGGTCTTGTGAGTACATTAGTTTCCTAATCATTTTTCTATATAGAGATGGATCTTTAGTCAATTGGTTTATATCTTCAACATGTGCCAATTTATGATGTACTTGCATTGGCACACTACATGGCTTTATTCCTAGCACCCCAAATCCTTCTAATAATTCTAAAGTATATTTCCTTTGAGATATGGAAATTTCAAATTTTGATCTAGCAAATTTCCAATCCAAGAAAATACTTAAAGATCTCCCAAATCTTTCAACTTGAATTTAGAGTGTAAGAAAAGTTTTAGCTTTTCTATAAGTGACATATTATTTATGGCTATAACAATGTCATTTACATAAACTAACAAAGCTACAAAATCATTTTCTTCCCTTTCAGTAAGGAGAGAATAATCTGCCTTAGATTGGCTCAAACCATTTTCTAATAAGCAATCAGTAAATTTGGCATTCCATTGCATAGAAGCTTGTTTCAACCCATACAAAGACTTCTTTAGTTTGCACACAAGATTAGAATCACTAGGATTAACAAATTCACATGAATTCTCCCCCTGAAGATGGAATCCTAGTAGAATCTCCATATAAGCATCCTCTAACAAATCACCATTAAGAAAGGCATTATTAACATCAAGTTGAGCAAGATACCAACCATTAATTGCAGCCAAAGCAAGAAAAACTCTAACTGTAGTATGTTTAACTACAGGATTGAAAGTTTCTTGATAGTTTAGACCTTCCCTTTGAGTATACCTTTTTGCTACAAGTCTAGCCTTGTACTTCTCGTTAGACCCATCAGACTTGAGCTTAACCTTATATACTCATTTACAACCTATAGCAACCTTATCAGATGGTAATGACACCAAATCCCAAGTATGATTATCCTTTAAAGCTTGAAGTTCAGATATCATTGCCTCTCTCCAATTATCAAACATGACAGCTTGGGCATAAGATGAAGTCTAAAAAATCGAAGAAACAGATAGAACAAAAGTTTTATGATCAGAAGATAACTGAGAATAAGAACATAATTCTGAATAGGATAAGAAAAACAAGAATTAACAGTAGAGGAGGAACTTGAATTTTTAAAAGAAAGGTGATAATCCTGTAAGTATGAGGGTATATGAGTATTTCTAGAACTTCTCCTAAGAGGGACAAAATTAATAGGAACTACAGGAACATTATCAGAATTATTAGTATGAGAAACATGAACATCAATAGTAGATGTAGAAGAATCAAAAGAAGTATCAAACAAAGGAATAGAAATAACATGAGAAGAATTAATATTTGAAGAAGCAGGTATAACAAGAAGAACTAAATTAGAAATATCAGGGGAAGAAACAGGAAGAGGAAATTGTGAATCAGAAAATGGAAACTATATTTCATGAAAAATTATATCCTTAGAAATGGAAACAGTCCTAGTATCTAAATCAAACAATTTATAACCTTTGAACTATAGACGATATCCAAGAAAGATACATTTTCTAGACCTAGAGTCAAATTTCCTTTTGTGAGGAGTAGTATTAACAGTAAAAGCAAGACAACCAAAGGATTTCAAATGTGAATAAGAAGGAACATCGTGAAATAAAAGTCCATATGGTGTTTTGTGATTCAAATGTGGAGAAGGTGTCCTATTGATTAAGTAAACTATAGTGAGGACAACATCGCCCCAAAAATGAATGGGCAAAGTGTTGGGAAAATCGCTATTTTTCCCGCCCTTCGGATCGGCTTCAAGCAGGAACAAATGAGAAAATAAAATAATGACTGAGAAATTAAAGAGAATAAATAACACGATAATTTAACGTGGAAAATGGAGAAAAACCACGGTCGTTGCCAAACGACAACCAAGAAAAATATTCACTATGCGGTAAATTGTTACAACCACAATTACAAAATATTTTTCTACCCGACACCCTCAAAAAACACCCCAAATATTTTATACTCCAAGGGCCTCCAACAGACTCGCTCTAAATCCCTAATATAAAACACATTTAAGTGTTTTTGGTGTGTTTAGAAACCTAAACATGGGCTTCCTTTTATAGCCAATTCAAACACCCTCAAAAGCTCATCTCCCCGATGTGGGATTGAGCTAAACCTTTTTTTTTTTTATTTGTTTTCAACAAAGGCGGCTAACAATCTCCACCTTGAAAATACAATAAAAAAAAAAAAACACAACACTGTCTGCTACCGACAATCATAATTCTTATCGTCAAGAATTATCATACTCCACCATAAAAGAGTATCGCCACTTGGAACCACTTTACCGACTCCAAGAATTTTCCATCGGCCATGTCAGATCCCACTAATAGTTTATGGTGCAACCCTCCTATTGACTTTTCCGAGAGTTCATTAGCCATCGACATATATTTTTCCACCACACACTTTGCATCAACTGTCAACCAATGCCGTGCGCATTTCTGTGGACCAGCTACCAATAATCCGTCCTCTTCCATGGCATCTCAACGGGTAGCAATCATGCCATGAGGACACACATCTCTCAATTACAGAGAGATCACATCATCTCCTTCGCCACAGGAGATCACATTGGCAGCAATAATGTTAGAGCTTCTAGCCGAATCAGCTCCACCGTTTGGGCAATCCTTCCTCACGTGTCCAGTTTGACCACAACCCCAGCAGACAACCTTCCTCTTTCTGGAGCTTTTATTCTTTTTCTTGGTACCGACAAATAAAGCTGAATCCTCATATGATTTATTTTTCATTTCATTCAGTCTTCTCTCCTCAGTAATGAGCTTATTAACCACATCCGCATACACCACTTCCTTATTACCATATTTCAGAACAGGTTTCATGTGCTCATATGTCGAAGGAAGTGACAGGATGAGTCGGAGAGCTTTATCTTCATCTTCAGTTTGCACTCCAACAGTTTCTAATTCAGAGACAATGCCGTTAAGAACACTCAGGTGATCTGACAGCTTTGTACCTTCCGCCATTTTCAACGTATGAAATTGCTCCTTCAAATATAACCTGTTGGATATATTTTTTCCCTGGTACAATTCTTCCAGTTTCTCCCACAACTCTTTTGTCGTGGACAATCCAAGCACATTAGCAAGAACATTTTTTGCTAGACACATGCGAATTTGACTTGCCGCTTTGATATCCAGTTCCTCCCATTCTTTATCGCTAATCTTGGATTTTTCTGAGTCTCCACTGCTACTATCTTTTCTTGAATTCTTTCCGCTGACTGGTTTACCCTTCAAAACCTTATGCAGTCCAGATTGAATCAACACGTCTTTGACTTGCACTTGCCACAGTGCAAAATTCATTCTCCCATCAAATTTCTCAATCTCACATCTCATAGCCGACATGCTTACTTGTGCTTATAACAGTGAACCCAATAATTAGTAAAGTAAATCGATTCGGCAATACCCAGGAAAGATCACAATGATCTCCTAGACAATATTACCATTCCACGTAAAATCTCAGTTGGACGGAGGGGTCACAAGTGGTCCCACTTAAAATCCGGCCTTCTAGACAGAAGTTACGTGCACGGTATATTATCAGAACTTTCGTACCAGAATAACTTCAATAATTATCGTCAGGACATTCACCACCGGTACTCAAGCACACCAAAGCAAAGCTCCACCCGTTCAAGACTTCTAAAACTCCACCTGCTTTTAAAATAAAATAATTTCTAACAACAATATTTCTGATGTGGAAGATCAGACTAAGCCGCAACCATTGTGCATACTTATAATTTAAATTACAAGAAATTATTTTAACACTAAAAGCTGCGCCTAACAACTAGGCTCTGATACTACTTATTGGGAAAATCGCTATTTTTTTTGCCCTTCGGATCGGCTGCAAGCAGGAACAAATGAGAAAATAAAATAATGACTGAGAAATTAAAGAGAATAAATAACACGATAATTTAATGTGGAAAACTCCCCAAGTGGAGAAAAACCACGGCCATTGCCAAACGACAACCAAGAAAAATATTCACTATGTGGCAAATTGTTACAACCACAATTACAAAATATTTTTCTACCCGACACCCTCAAAAAACACCCCAAATATTTTGTACTCCAAGGGACTCCAGCAGACTTGCTCTAAATCCTTAATATAAAACACATTCAAGTGTTTTTGGTGTGTTTTGGTGTGTTTAGAAACCTAAACATTGGCTTCCTTTTATAGCCAATTCAAACACCCTCAAAAGCTCATCTCCCCGATGTGCGATTGAGCTAAACCTTTTTTTTTTTATTTGTTTTTAACAAAGGCGGCTAACACAAAGAAGAATGAAACAATAAGGCTCTAGCAACATTAAGAATGTGCTGATGTTTACGTCAAACTACACCATTTTATTGTGGTGTATATGCACAACTAGATTTATGAATAATGTCGTTTGATGCATAAAAGGTAGGCATATGAAATTCAAGACCATTATCAATTCTAATAGTATTAAGAGAAGTTTGAAATTGAGTTTGAATTAAAAAACAAAATTGTTGAACTGTTTGACTAACATCATGTTTGTGCCTAAGTAAAAATACCAAAGTACATTTAGTAAAATCATCCATAATGGAAAGGAAATAATGAAAGCCATCTAAAGTAGCTTGAGAATAAGGATCACAAAGATCCATATGAACAAGTTCAAAATCATGAAAAAGACTAGTGATTATAAAACTGAAAACCCTACCACTTTTCTTAGATGAGGACAGGGAGGAATCATTAAAGTAAGGTATAGTAAAGTATAGTACGAGAAAGTTAGGTAAATGTCTTTTTGTGTTTGTAGAGAAGGCATGGTAAATGAAGGTTTAATAACATTGTCTTGTTTGGTTTGGTTTGATGGTATCATCCACAATGGAAAGGAAATAATGAAAGCCATCTAAAGTAGCTGAGAATAAGGATCCTAAAGATCCATATGAACAAGTTCAAAATCACGAAAAAGATTAGTGATTATAAAACTGAAAACCCTACCACTTTTCTTAGATGAAGACAGGGAGGAATCATTAAAGTAAGGTATAGTAAAGTATAGTACGAGAAAGTTTGGTAAATGACTTTTTGTGTTTGTATAGAAGGCATGGTAAATGAAGGTTTAATAACATTATTTTGTTTAGCTTGATGGTATAGGAAGATAATGTTAAATATAAAGATTATGAAAATACCTTTGTCATGGAAGATTTATAAATATAGTTATGGATAATTTTGAAAATTAAATTTTTTAACCATGCTTACACCCCAATTCGGCGGGTTGAAGATTGGGACCGTTTAAATAACTTTTGAAAAATCATTCTCTCCCTCAAACTCTCATCCCAAACGACTGAATAATAACATCCATTTACCTCAATTTACTCTCCAAACCCTCCAAATAACCTCCATCCACACAATCTATACAACTTTAGTAAAATCTCTCTACTGATCCGTTCTTCAACATCTCGCACTCTCCTCTTCTATCCATGCTCTCTACCATTTTCATCGCCACTGCAACTAATCTCTAACTACGTAAGTGCTTTACTTTCCTCTCACATGCACTCTCCACTCTCAATTCCAGTAAGTGCTTTTTTTGTCTCTCTCTTACTTAGTTACAGTCGACAAACCACTGATAATATCGGTTGGTTCCACTTGTGTGGTTGTTTAAGTACTGAGTGGTTGCTTAGAGGTAGAATTATTACTTTATTTTTCCTTTTGTTCTTTTGGATGTGAATTTTTTTTTTCACTTCTTCTTTTATTCTTTTTTTTTTTGTCTAAATGTGGAATAATTGATGATGTGTTTATTGTGTTTAGGTTTTTGGAGAATCCAGTTTGATTAATTTAATTATTGCAATTAATAATTGAAGGAGAGAAAGGCAAAATGGAAACAAAGAGAAAATCCCTACTTCAGCTTCAAGCGCTTGAGAAATTCTATGCTAGTACATACTCTATGTTTCTCTCTTTAATTAGTAATTTTTTTATATTTATTTTGGTGAATTGCATTTGAGTTGATTCATTGTAAGTCCATATGGTTATTGGTAGGCATTGAAGCAGGTCGGTAGCCACAAATTTTGAACTACCCATACCGTATCCGTTTGAAATTTTGTTACTCATATTCGTTCCAAACTTGTTTAAATATCCATTTAAGTACCCATATTTGAACCCACTTAAAATTTTACTAACTGTATCCATCTCAAACCCGTTTAAAGTACTCCTTAAATGGGTAGAGTATTTGCAAAATTTAAACTATCTAAACTCGAACTTATTTAAAATGCATTTTTCACTAATAAATGGTATGGGTATGCGGGTTCCTATGGTGAAAACCGTTTATTATAGCGGGTAATAGATAGAGGGTATCCAAAATCTAATGCTTGTACCCTATCTGTATCCATTGTGGGCAGTAATTTCACTATCCGTATCCGTCTCAAATCTATTTATAACTATCCGTACCCTCATTAAATGGATTGGAGCGAAGTAGGTATCCTAAAATACCCGTATAACTTCCATCCCTAGGTCTGATTTCTACTCTAATTGCAACTGCTTACTTTTTCTAAAAGCGATTTAATTTTCTCACTAGGGAGTTTTTCTATTTCTTATAGAGGTCAGGGGTGGAGGGAGGGGGGCCGGGGGAGCCCGGGCCCTCCAAACTCTAATTTTTTTTTAAATTTTCCCTATAATTTAGTATAAAAATTTTTTTTTCTTCATTTTGGTCCCCCTAATTTTTAAAAAATTTATTTTGGCCTCCCCAAATTTTAAAGTCTAAAGTTTAGCTCCGCCCCTGGTAGATGTCCAAGTTTAATTTCCTTGGTTTTGGCTTATGATTAGAGGAAAAAAGATATTAGTGAAGTACTAAGATTTTCATTTGAAATAAGAGGGCAGGAAGTATTAAAACAAGATTATAATTATATATAGGCATGTTATTTATTTTCTATAGTGGTATTGTTGTGTCAAGCACAGCACAAGTATCCCACAAATAATGCAACAGAAGAGTAATAGCTTTTATTATAGCTTTTGCATTAAGTAGAATCGGTGGCCATGCCTAAGGATACTCATCATATATATAAAAAATATTATATCCTTAGGCCTTATTTGGTAGGGGATAAGTGAACTCGGGACTCTGAGTTCCCGCGAAGCGATCAATTTTATAGTGTTTGGTTCTAAAAAACTAAAGAAGTTCTCGGGAAGTTCAAGTGTTGAAGTTCCTGACTGTATAGGAACTTACTTCCTCTCATTGACTCAAGGAAGTGCACTTCTCGACCTCAACAAATTTGTAATCTCTATTTTGCCCTCTTTCCTATTTGACGCTCAACGTTGTTGTCTCCAACTCTACAAATCCTTGTCTTCAGGGAAAAAAACTCTTCAAATCCTCTCTTGAAGAAGCAAACCAAAGAAATTTCTACTGATCAAAGGAATCCAAACCTCAAGTAAGCATCTCTTCAATTTCTTTTTAGTTATTGATTCTTGATTTAGTTACAATGTTTTGTAGTTCGAGAGTTTTTCATTGCTATTAATATGCTCTTTTCTTATTTATATTCTATTTACTAAATCTGCTATTTACATGAAATTGAATTTTGTATTGTTAATCCCTTCATATGGGTTTGTGATTTTTACCATAAAATTTACATTCTCATGTCAGATCATGTGATAATTATGAAAAAGTTCAACTTTTGTTCCATTATCTGTGCCCAAGTTGCAGTTTTAATTAGCTCAACTCAGCTAGTTTTCACTATTCCTCTACAAATTCCTTTTAAAGTCGGAAGAAAATGTTTGTATTTGCAAAAATCTGTGTATCTATTTGATGTCCATAAAGAATTTATATATCCAATGCCTCATCTAGAGATAAAACCATGAGAAACAATTGAATAATTGGTCCCTTTTACCATTTTCATCAAAAATTTCAAGCATAAGAAACGAAAAAAAAAAAAAATTCACTTTTAAGGTGAATAAAGCTACTGCAAGTCTTTATGGCATGACAAATGGCATGCATGCCTTCAAGTTTTATGTTTAAGTAGTAGTCAAGTGTCCACTTTACAAGCAAAACATATAGATTAGTCTTTAAATTGTAATTATTAGTATTTATTCTATTTGAGTGATTGGCCTGTTCTTGATTTTGTTGTGCTTTGAATGCAATTTTAAAATGTTTGTACGTATATAATGGATTATTATTTAAATTTTAGGCTATAAATAAAATGTTTTTAATTAATGTATTTTTTTTCAGTAATGGCAAAACTTCCATTGAGTAAAAAGAAGAAGATGATTGCCTCTTGTATAGTAATTTATGCTGAAATGTTGATAATGATTATGGAGACAATAGTCATGGTCATGGATGCAATTGAAACGTTAACAATTAGAGTCCTAGAAATATTTGTTATAAGTTCGGTGATTCTACTCAACAACGATTGGATGTTAGACTTTCAAATCTCAGGACACTAATTCATAATGATGATGAAGTTTGTATGGAAAATTTAAGAATGAATCAGAAGTGTTTTTATAAATTGTGTAAGATGCTTAAAGAAGTTGGGAAGCTACAAGAAAATCGAAATATGAGTGTGGAAGAAATGGTAGCAATGTTTTCATATATAATTTCACATCACACAAAAAATAGAAGCACTCAATTATATTTCAGAAGGAGTGGAGAGACAATTTCTAGGCATTTCATTTCGGTCCTCCATGCTATACTTAGATGTCACCATCTTCTTCTAAAAAAAGCCAGAACTAGTCGGTGAAAATAATCCCGATGAGAAATGGAAGCAGTTTAAGGTAGATTTCATTTACCAATGTTAACTTACAATAATTAATTTCCAAACTCGGTATAATTCTAACAAATATACACATTTTGTAGAACTACTTGGGTGCTTTAGATGGAGCACATATTAAAGTCCGTGTGGTAGAGAAAGACAAAGTTAGATATAGGAATAAGACTAATGTGTTAGGTGTTTGTTCACAAGATTTACAATTTATCTATGTATTACCTGGATGGGAGGGATCTGCATATGATAATAAAGTACTTTGAGATGCAATTTCTAGAAAAAAATCCTTTAAAAGTTCCCCAAGATAATGCATAAGAAAATTAAATTTTTATATTAAAAGTCATGTATGATTTAAATTTTAATAATTATAAAATTCTTATTTTTCATTCATAGGGTATTATTATTTATGTGATGCTGGTTACATGAATTCAAATGGCCTCCTAACCCCTTTT
Organism: Jatropha curcas; assembly: GCF_041381405.1. NCBI lineage: Eukaryota > Viridiplantae > Streptophyta > Magnoliopsida > Malpighiales > Euphorbiaceae > Jatropha > Jatropha curcas. The sequence continues at coordinate 19,385,255 of NC_143159.1, forward strand.
AGAGGTCAAAGATACCATTTGAATGATTGGAGAACCATTAATGAGCCAAGAACAGCAGAGGAGTGCTACAAAATGAAACATTCTCGAGCAAGAAATGTCATAGAGAGGTGTTTTGTTTTATTGAAACTTAGGTGGGGCATTTTAAAAAGCACACCATGGTATCCTATAAAGACAGTTTGTAGGATCATCTCAGCATGTGCTTTATTACACAATTTTATTAGAATGATCATGCAATCATATCCAATGGAGATGGAGTTAAATCAGTATGAGAAAATGGAACAAGAACCATCAGATGTTTATGAAGGAGAGCTAATTGATAATCTAGAAAGTTCTTCAGAGTGGAATAACTTTAGGCACAACTTAGCTAGAGAGAGTTTTTAAAAATGGAGGGATAATAAGAATAACTTATAAACATATTGTGTTTTTTAAAGAGAATATTTGCTTGAATTGTTTGTTTGTCACAATAACATATCTATTATTTCAATTGTTTTTAAAATCTATTACTTGTTAGACAATTTTTAATGGAAATATTTTTATTGATGTATTGACATTCTATTATGAATGTTTGTGATAATTTATGATCAAATTATATGAGTTAAGTCATTTTATTATCCATTCATGATGATATTGTTTATGTAATATATACATGTGATAATTTCAAGGATGAATAATGTCCACAATAGTCAAAGAAGTGCAATCTCAAAAGATAAAGGTAAAATGACACAAAATGACAAAAATTCTGGGAGATCTTGTGTTAGATGGACACATGCAGTTTGGTGGATCTTGTCAATATGGGAGGATGGAAACAAGACAATGGTCAATTTAAGTCTGGCTATCAATTTTAAATAGAGAAAATGATGAAGGAAAAGATTCCTAATTGTCAAATGAAAGCTAACCCACATATTGAATCAAGGGTGAAGATTTTGAGGTCAAAGTATCATGCAATTGTTGAAATGAGAGGTTCAAGATGCAGTGGATTTGGATGGAACGAAAGAGATAAGTGCATCACTTGTGATGATGATGTTTGGGAGAATTGGGTTAAGGTAATATCATATATTCCTTTTAATTTTAAAATGCATATTTCAATGATATAAGTATATGAGAATGACTAAAAATATTTCATTTTATGCAGTGTCACTGGGATGCTGTAGGGTTGAGGAACAAACCATTTCCTTTTTACAATGAATTAGATTATGTTTATGAAAAAGACAGAGCTACTGGAGAAGGTGCAGAAAATCAAACTGATGCAATAGAAGATATTGAATTAGAGGAGCAAGAACAACAAAGCCAATATGAATCTTGTTCCCCACCAGTTTTCAATGGAGAAGCAGGTAGTGAATAAGAAGAGACAAGTTATATAAATCTACATCCATATTCTAGTTCTGCTTAGACAATAAATGTTGTGCCATCAAGCACTGGAAATAAAAGAAGAAAGAAGAGACATTGGAAGTTATTCAAGAATTTTCAAGTCAAATGGATAAATTAGGTAACTTGATGGCAGTTGCTGGAGAACATATTGGTAGACTTGCAAATTGTTTTAAGCATGAGTCTGAGGGTGTAGAAAGAAGAATGGCTGTTAATGCTGAATTAATGAAGATTGAAGGATTATCTCAACAAGATATTCTTAAGGTAGGAAGGAAGATTGCACTTGACACTATGGAAACTGATTACTTTTTTAGTCTGCTAGAGGATTATAGGAAAACTTATGTGCCTAGTTTATTAATCCCTAAAAATCTATAATTTATTAGAACTCTAAAATATTATGACCCTTAGTATTTAGATTAGGACTTCTTTATATAATGTGATGGTAAATGATATAGTAGAAGCTAAGAAATAATTGGTTATGTAAGTGAAGTTATATATACTGTGATGGTAAATGATGTAGTAGGAGATATATATTTTAGGTGCTAAAATTGAGATGTATACATGAAAAGTTGTAATATTTTGGATGTTAAATATTATGATGATAATAATAATAATAATAATAATAATAATAATAATAATAATATTATTATTATTATTATTATTATTATTATTATTATAAAAAACATTATATGTTGATTATAAGGTGAGTTGAATGATAGCAAACATATATAAAATGTGCTTCATAGAGTTTCTCCAAAGAATTTTTTCAATTAATATACTCAAATTCATATTAGGGGTATTATTGACATTTCATATTTAAAAATTTCAATTACACAATTTTATTTTCTAGGAAGTCGTATATCAACCAAACATATTTCCACAGTACTTCTCATGAAGTAACTTCCTTGGAACTTTACTTCCTGGGAAGTGAACTTCTCAAGAAGTAGGGAAATTTGAACTAAACAAAATGGTCATTTCATATTTTAACAGTAATTAATGATAAAACTTTATTAAGTAATTAATGATAAAACTTTATTAAACATATAAGCGTCATACAAATAAAATCTAATACTGATACTGGCTGTCAACTATTAACTATCTGCTATTGCCATAACCACCACATACTAGCTACTAGCTTTTAATAATAGTTAAGTATTAACAAGAAGAGGAATAGCAATAATAATTTAACTTTATTGTGATATTTCCTCCATTAATAATTTTCGTAATGGGAATTGGTCAAGTAACAATGCGGTGACACAATCTTCAACATTGGTCGAATAGGTATATGCATCGCGACCAACTATAAACACCAATTCAGACACGCGTACAAAGTTGAGAAAATAATTGAGAACCGTCCTTGATACTCGATCACTTGGCTTCATGTATTCCTCATTTACGTCTTTCCATATATTTTCAATCATTTTTGTAATTTCCTCAATTGCCTTCTCTCTTGAGACACCAAATTCATTCATGTAACATTCCACAGCATCTGCCTTTTTCTCTCCCTACATATATTCAAATTCAAGCATATCACACACACACTTAAAATAAAGGATTATGTCATTAAATAAATAATTTAAAGGCATGTTTAGGTTGGAAGATTTTCAAAGATCCATGAACTTAGTGTAAAATATCTTATTTAGGTTAATGAGTGGAGAATACAATTTATGAAATCATTACAAGGGTATTTAGTCTGACTTTTAAATCAGTAAAATATACTACCTCAATTCCATAATACTTATCACATTTGAGAAAATAGTTTATTGAAAAATACTTATCATATTTGTATTTTCAAGGAGTAATAAATATTATTTTCCATGTTTACCCTTTCTGTATGACCAATAATTATTAGAAAATTAGTATTAAATTAAGGGTAATATAGTCAATTTATTCAAGAATTTATTGTAATTTAGACAAATTTAATGGTTTTCTTAACAAATGTGAAATTCTAAATGTGACGAGTGTTATGAAACAGAGGTAATAATTTTAAATAAAAAGTCATAAGTAAAATAGTGGTTAATTTGGCTTATAATTTTTTTTTTAAAAAAATAATCTACTTAAAGTAAGTTAGAAGTCATAAGTCTTAAACAAATCCTTAAAAAGACTTAGAAGTGTTATTCTAACTCATTTTTAACAAATCCTTGAACTTTCAATTTAAATAAATATAACCCTTTTAGTAATTTTAACAAATTAAGTTACTTTTAAGTTCTTATCAGCTAAACACTTAATTTAGGCTTTGTCAAAATTTTAAATTGAAACTAAACTAAAGTGAATTGATTTCAGTTTAATTCAAATCAAATTGGCTGAAACTAGAAGAGGAAGAACTGAAATTAGAATTAGCAGAATCATTTTTAGTTCTATTTTCCCTAAAGGTAAAATTAGGATTAAACCTTCAATTAGAACTGGGGTTCGATTCTGGTTTAATATCGATTCTAAATTTTTTTTAAAAAAAAAATTGAAAGTTTTCTTGAAAAATAAACTAAAATTATCTAGAACTGATTGAAACCGAAACTAGGAAAATCAATTTCATTTTTCAGAATTTTTGTGATTCTAATTAGATCCTAATTAATAGAAAAAACATAAATCATTGTCATTAATTTTGTTCCATTAATCTAATTAATAGTTTCTTTTATGATTTTTCATACCTCGTGGCTTGTTATATCGTCACAAAGACGTGCAAATAACTTGGAAACCTTGACGATTCCTGGATTTTCTCGTAGCCAAACCATATCTTTAATTCCTGCATCCTTTAGTTCCAGAAAGAATGCCGATGCAAGCAAGTCACCTGTTCTTTTTTATCGGCAAAATAAATTTATTTTATTAATTTAAATCCAGAAAAAATTTAACTCATTCAGTAAACTAAATCTAAGCCATAGCTTCTAAGTAGGTCACCTGTAATTGTGATCGATCCATTGCGCAAGTACTCGTCGAATGTTGGTATGAAGCCATCACTAAGCCATTGAGACTCCAGCATGTATGATCTCGTAACCTCTTTGAACTAATAATTAACAGAGTGGAAAAAACGTAACATTGAATATCTTCTATTATGATATAAACCTTCATTTTGACTGTTAATCTTATTATTAAAAATGAAATAACAGATTTACATATAACTGAAAGAATATATAAATAAGCTTATAATCACTTTAGGTTAAGGAGAAGCCTTTGGGTTGTGATGCATGTGTTTTAGAATTTAGGTTGTGTGGTTACAGCCAACTTGTACATTGTAATTTCATCATCGTGAAATTTTTTGCTTTCTATCCTTTTCTGTGTAAATCTACTGAGCAAATCACGTAGTAAAGATTGTTTAGATTAATGGAATGTGAAATTCATGGGTTTTGTGAAATTTATGAAATTCAAATCTCACAGAATTTTGTATTTATCATTTGATTGAAAAACAAAATACACAAAATTAAAGAGTATTTTATAAATAACATTAAGTGATTTATATTTCACATTAATAAAAAAAAAACTATGAAATTAACAATGTTTTGAGAGCCGGTAAAGATAAGGATTCGCTGAATCGGAGGGTTCGATCAGGTTCAGTATGATCAATTGGATTTTGATATATAATATTTTTAAATATATTTATCAAATAAAATTGAAAATATATATAATTTACACACAAAAAAAAACATTGATTTCAAAATAAAAAACAGTTTTAAAATTGGCTTTTACAAAAAATAATAAAAAATTAGTAAAAAATTTTGAAAAAAAAAATAAAATATGAATAAATTCAATGTACTAAAAAAATTAATTAATTACTATAAAATTTATTATTATTTTTCACAGGTGTTAAGCAATTTAATTTTTTCAATTGACATATTCGGACAGAAATAAAGATGCCCAAAAAATAAAAAATCAGTGGTCTAATTTTTAAGAGGCCCGCATTTTTTGGGCCTCTTTATTTCTAAACCGAAAGCCTAATATGTCAATTAAAACAATTAAATCGCTTAACACATATGAAAAATAATGTGGAATTTTATCAAGAGACCGGTCCGGTTTTCAGAACTATTATTAATGTGGGATTTCTCTCATTTTTTCAAATGGCGAAATTAAAGCTATTATGGAATTTATCAAGTTCATATTGTAAATCCACGAAATGTTTATATTTCGCAAATAACCTCATAAATCCGGTGTCACTATTTGCTTGTGTTTGCGCTTATTTCAATTTATTTTTCCTTATTTCTGCAGTTATATTTTGTCTTTGCCCTTAACACTATGTAATAAAACATTTTATTTTATTTTCATCTTTTAATTCAAATGTTAGAAAATTCCTGCAAACCTTACCATCTCTTTGGCAAAAGAGGTTTTGTAAGAGCTTCCTTCAATATTGCCATTGTTCTCTGTTTCTTCAAAAAGCTTCAATATTGCCTTGTACAGATGTTTCAAGTATTCTGGAAGATGATCGATTGCATCAATACTGCACCTGAAAACATATTTTTAAACAATTAATATCATTTTTTTTTTTATAATTGTAATTTCCTATGTAATTCAAGCTAGCAATAAGAAATCAAATCTTTGAAATGCATACCTTTGAAATGCATCTGTAAAACGTTGGAGTTCATCAATTGTACCATATTCATCATATGCATCATCGGTTGTCATTTCCATTTGTGTATACTTAGCTATTAATACTCGACAACGACCCCATTGAGGTTCAGATAGGCATCCAAGTGTCCACACATACACCTCTACAATTCTATCTCTTGCAAAAGGAAGCTTTTCCGTAAGATTCAACTCTTCCCACCACCTGAAACATATATATATTACATTTTCAAATGTTGTGGTTGTGTGCCCACTCAAGTGGGACCCACAATAAATTTGAAAGGAAAATAAAGGAAGTCAAAAATGGAAGGCAACGGAGTTGTACACGGCATCCTTACGTGTAGTCAAAAATGGAAGGCAATGGAGTTGTACACGACAGGAGTTGTACATGGCATTTCTACGCATTAACCTGCCTATAAATAGAGGCAGAGGCAGAACACACAACACACAGAAGAAAGAAGAGAGAAAATGTAGCGAGAGAGTTTTCTAATTTTAGGATGGGTTTCCTAAACTTAGGGGAGAGAAAAATAGTGAGGAAATTATTATGGAGTGTTTTTGAGAAACACTTTGAGTGTCACTATTTTTGTATTACTCTCGTTGTGTACCTACTATTTTAATAGTGGAAGAATGATTCGGATTTTGCCCCGTGGACGTAGCCCTAAACAGTTAAGGGTGAACCACGTAAATATCTGTGTGTCACAAGTTTATTATTCCGCTGCGTTAATTTTCTCTTAATCGGTTGAAAGGGCCCAACGAGTGGTATCAGAGCTGATGCCCAATAACTGGTATCAGAGCTGATTCCTAACAAGTGGTATCAGAGCCGAAGGTTTCGGTAGGTCCAGCCGGTCAGATAGTGGTATCCACACATTGAGGTTCAGATAGGCATCCAAGTGTCCACACATACACCTCTACAATTCTATCTCTTGCAAAAGGAAGCTTTTCCGTAAGATTCAACTCTTCCCACCACCTGAAACATATATATATTACATTTTCAAATGTTGTGGTTGTGTGCCCACTCAAGTGGGACCCACAATAAATTTGAAAGGAAAATAAAGGAAGTCAAAAATGGAAGGCAACGGAGTTGTACACGGCATCCCTACGTGTAGTCAAAAATGGAAGGCAATGGAGTTGTACACGGCAGGAGTTGTACATGGCATTTCTACGCGTTAACCTGCCTATAAATAGAGGCAGAGGCAAAACACACAACACACAGAAGAAAGAAGAGAGAAAATGTAGCGAGAGAGTTTTCTAATTTTAGGATGGGTTTCCTAAACTTAGGGGAGAGAAAAATAGTGAGGAAATTATTATGGAGTGTTTTTGAGAAACACTTTGAGTGTCACTATTTTTGTATTACTCTCGTTGTGTACCTACTATTTTAATAGTGGAAGAATGATTCGGATTTTGTCCCGTGGACGTAGCCCTAAACAGTTGAGGGTGAACCACGTAAATATCTGTGTGTCACAAGTTTATTATTCCGCTGCGTTAATTTTCTCTTAATCGGTTGAAAGGGCCCAACGAGTGGTATCAGAGCTGATGCCCAACAACTGGTATCAGAGCTGATTCCTAACAAGTGGTATCAGAGCCGAAGGTTTCGGTAGGCCCAGCCGGTCAGATAGTGGTATCGGATCCGTGGATATATTTTGAAAATAAATATACCACGATGAAGAGAAAATTACGACGAGTCCATTGGTGTTGTCCGCTGGGAAAGACGTTGCAGAATCGACTTAGTGATGAATAGTAAAATAGTAACTCGCGGTTGATGGTGAATAGTTACTATTGGCGTTACTGTTGCTGAGCCCGTCACTGTTAAACCCAGCACTATTCACACATAGTACTATTCACTCAGAGCAGAGTGGGCCAGTGTTTGCAGAGGTGGACGATATCTCAAAAGTCCAGTGGCCAGCGACTCAGAGCAGAGTGGGCCAGTGTTTGCTGAGGTGGACAATATCTCAGAAATATACATGGAGCAGTCAGAGGGTTTCGTAGAAAAAGAGGATTGTGTTTGCAAACTGAAGAAGAGTCTGTACGGCTTGAAGCAAGCACTTAGACAGTGGTACAAGAAGTTTGAGTCTGTTATGGGGGAGCAAGGCTACAGAAAGACTACTTCAGATCACTGTGTTTTTATGAAGAAATTCTCTGTTGATGACTACATTGTTTTTGCTCTATATGGTTGATTGTTGGTCAGAAATCTAGTAAGTCTTTGCGTGAGAGACTTGGGACCAACAAAGCAAATTCTTGGCATGAAGATTACAAGAAATCGAAGAACCAAGAAATTATGGTTGTCACAAGAGAAGTACATTGAGAAAGTACTTCAAAGGTTTAGAATGGAGAACGCAAAAGCGGTTAGTTGCCTCTTACTAATCACTTTAAATTAAGTTCTAAACAGTGCCCTTCTACGGATGGAGAGAAGGAAGAATGGAAAAGATTCATATGCTTCAGCAGTTGGAAGCTTGATGTATGCCATGGTTTGTACACGGCCAGATATTGCTCACTCAGTCGGAGTAGTGAGTCGGTTTCTTTAAAATCTTGGAAAGGAACATTGGACTGCAGTGAAATGGATCTTCGAGGTACAACCAAAGTATGTTTATGCTTTGGAGATGAGAAGCCAGTATTAGTCGGTTATACCGATGCAGATATGGCCGGGGATGTTGACTCGAGAAAGTCTACATCAGGATATCTAATCACATTTGCAGAGGGAGCCGTGTCGTGGCAATCAAGATTACTGAAGCGTGCAAAGAGTTGCTGTGTAACAACAGAACCAAGACCGAAAAAAGATCTGTAGGTGGTGTCTTGTGTCGAAAGTCTTCCCAACAAAAGGAGGTCGGGCGGCGTGTCCCGCAAAGTTGTAGCGGCGGTACAAGATGGTGGGCAGATCTAATAGATTATAGCTGCAGGGATGATGATGGCTATCGTCCTCACTTGAGTGTGCAGGGGGAGATTTGTTGTGGTTGTGTGCCCACTCAAGTGGGACCCACAATAAATTTGAAAGGAAAATAAAGGAAGTCAAAAATGGAAGGCAACGGAGTTGTACACGGCATCCCTACGTGTAGTCAAAAATGGAAGGCAATGGAGTTGTACACGGCAGGAGTTGTACATGGCATTTCTACGCGTTAACCTGCCTATAAATAGAGGCAGAGGCAGAACACACAACACACAGAAGAAAGAAGAGAGAAAATGTAGCGAGAGAGTTTTCTAATTTTAGGATGGGTTTCCTAAACTTAGGGGAGAGAAAAATAGTGAGGAAATTATTATGGAGTGTTTTTGAGAAACACTTTGAGTGTCACTATTTTTGTATTACTCTCGTTGTGTACCTACTATTTTAATAGTGGAAGAATGATTCGGATTTTGTCCTGTGGACGTAGCCCTAAACAGTTGAGGGTGAACCACGTAAATATCTGTGTGTCACAAGTTTATTATTCCGCTGCGTTAATTTTCTCTTAATCGGTTGAAAGGGCCCAACGAGTGGTATCAGAGCTGATGCCCAACAACTGGTATCAGAGCTGATTCCTAACATCAAATTAGTTTATTCTTTTTTCGTGACAAACAAAAATCATTGTATTAATAGCATCAGTTGGGTTAGGTGGATTGGAAACGGAGTACTTTGGCTTAGGGTCACTTTGAGTCATGTTTTTTATAAGGACATTTAGGTTGTGTTCGGTAAAAATTTTTAAATAGCTTTTAAGTTGTGTTCGGCGACAACTTTTTAAATAATTTTCCGAACACTATTTTTCATAGATAGTGTTTTATAAAAAGTTAGATGATATAATATTTAGCTTTTAGCATTTTATAAATAGCTACTCAAACAGCTAACAGCTACCAAAATAGCTATTTTACCGAACAGACTTTTAGTTTGAGTCACTTCAGTTGCAGGTGAGTCGGATCATCCATCAAGTGAACTCAAAGAAATTTAAAATCAAGTTTAAATCAAATTTTAAAATAATAGGAAAGGAAGTATATATATATATATATATATATATATATATATATATATATATATATATATATTAATAACATTCAAGGAGTTCTCTGCATGAAAGTAATCCATAAGAGAAGTACCTCAATAGTGATGCTAGCTCTTGTCTATATAACAGTTGCACTCGATTATAATCCAACTTTGCATACTCGAGTAGAGTTTCATTTCGAGATTCGTCTTCTTGATAAAGTGATATATATTTCATAGTCTCTAGTCTCTGCATACCATGGTGGATTGGTCCTTGTAAAGCATTCCTTATCTGTTTTGCAAGATGAGGGCTTGATTGCGCAGCTAAGATTTCCAAGTGTTGCTTCGTAAATTTAAGAGCTTCATCTAAAATATCTTCTCCATGTACACTTAGAAAGCTGGCATCATATAAGCTAAGTAGGCCCTTCGCATCATTGGTGATGGTTCTTTTGAACTCTCCATTGTTGTCTTTGAATTTGTTAAACACATCTAATTCATGATAATTCTTATTGAAAAATAAAGTTATTAGTTTCAAAGGTAAGTTATTTTTCCGAAATAAACAGAAATTTTAAAATTAAATTATATTTTTGCAGTGAAAATGCTTTAGAATTAAATCTAAACTCATATAGATACTTACCGCAAGGCACTTTATATCCATATTGTCTTAGAACTCGAAAGATAAGTGCTGCAGTGTGGAGATCATAATCATTTCCAATGAAGAAATTAGGAAGTGAAGTGAAAATATGATTTAATTGCTCTTCAATGTCATTCTCGAAGTGATAAGACAGACCAAGCCGGCATAATAAGTTGATAAATTCAACGTTTTGAGTTAACTCTTGTGTAGATTGCATTAACATATCCTTTACCCTTTCTTTAAGAACGTCCGCCTCTTTAGCATATGATTCCAGTTCCTGTGCAAACATATTTATTAGATCCCAAGTCTGACAAGAAGATTATAAAAGAAAGGTTTGTTCTAGTTGGTAAGAAAGAAGATTTTTTTTTATTTATTTTTTAATAAGGAATTAATTTTTGCTGTCAATTGAATTAGTGAAAATGAAGACTATATTTTTCAGACGAACTTTACCTGTAAAGTTAAAGGCATGAAACTTAGAGCCACAACTATTAGAAGATTTACATGATTACCCCGTTGACTCCAATGTGGATAGTCCCATATAGGGGTGAGCAATGGGCAGATCGGGTCAAAACCCGACCCAACACCCGAAATAAGGGGGTATGGTTGGATTGAACCGACCCCTTTTAAAGTTGGGCCCCATCTAAATTCCTCCTATAAAATCGGGTCAAGTTATTCAAGGCTCATTTAATTCGATTTTTAATTAAAGATTTTTTTTATAGGTTGGATACTTTTTTATATGGCTCTTGAACAAAATTTTCTATTTGGATTCTACACAATTAAAAAAATTGTCTAGAAAAATAATTGTTGCTCAAACAACCATAATCAAAAAATCATAAAACAATAATCAAACCATAATCAATATCAAACATTCATAATGAAAAAATCATAACACAATCAAACCATAATCAAACTATAATTTTTCATCTTCAAATCATAACCAAATCATAGCAAATTAAAAAGTCCTAATTAAGTATTTAACATCCATAATAGAAATAAAAAAACAAGAAAACTTAAACTGATTAATTATAATTTTAATTGCTCAAGAAAAAATATATACCATCTTCAAGAAAAAAAACTGATTTTGATTTGAAATTTTTAATTTTATAAGCAAAAGAAGAAAGAAAGGAGAGTGAGTCACACGAGGAAATTAAAAAAAAAAATTGAATTCTTCATTTTTACGGGTCGAATCGAGTTAAACAATTTACTTGACCGACTCACCGAACATAATGGATATATTATATATATCTCTTAGATTCTCTGACTGACTTGACCCAAAAAAGCCTTTATAGCCATATATTTTCGATCAGGTCAGTTCGAATTTTTCGGGTTGGATCGGGTTTTGCACACCCTTGTCCCGGACAATCTGGTGCAAACAGAAAAAGAAAAAAAAAATTATGAGGGAGAGATAGACGTACCAAATCTTTTGCACATAGATCTGCAAAAGCGAAACCCGAAATGGAAGGAGGATACTTTGTCAATGGACGAATGATTTCTTGCTCAGCTTTTGCTGCTCGTAGAGGGATATATTTGAGATGTTTATTAATATTATAAGCTTCGAAAGATCCATAGAGAGTTGCTGATGTCTATTATTCCTGGTCATGAAGGGAGTTCGTAAATTATTCTGTCGATTTCTTGAAGTTTCTTTGAAGTAAACTGCATCTGCAAAGGCAAGAGCTTGGTTGGCCATTTTGAAACGGGGCAAAGCAAGTCAGGTAGCTAGCACAATCCAAGAAGATGCAGAACCTATTTATGCCTGCTCTAAGCTGGTTAAACTAATATTATTATTAATCTAAGGAACGGACAATTTTTTACTTTTATTGTTTTTATAATATATAGTGACAATTAGAAATTATAATCGGCCGAATAAATTAATTCACTCCCGAACTTTGTTACTTTAACCTCGTGGCAGCCTTAACCCATTAAACACTTAAATTTATAAAATTACACCTATTAAATACTTCAATTTTCAAATTTATTTTATTGAACAATTGAACTTGCAAAACTAAATCAATTAAACACCTATTAAAAAGTTAAAAATTATAAAAAATATTATTCCAAAAGTCATGCTAATGACATATCAATTCGTATTTTGCAGCTAAACTTCAAAATCCCTAAAAATTTTGATATTAGTGTTGAAAAGTGTGTAATATTATCAAAATTTACAAATTCAAGTGCATGATAAGTCATCCGTAAAGTTCAGACTATCATAAGGTTAAAGTTGCAAAGTTCAGTATTCGGCCAATTATAATCACAAATTATAATCACAGATATCAAGGACCTATGTCGTTTTATCAATAAAATAGTTGAGAATTAATTTTAAAAATTTCTTGAAATTTTTTCATAATATACATGTTGGTCACTTGCTTTCTAAGTATAAATTTCTTGAAATTTTTTCATAATATACATGTTGGCCACTTGCTTTCTAAGTATAATTTTTTTTTAATATATATTTCAGTATAAAATTATAGTGGTTGACTCGTAATTTGTATCGTGTCAAAGATTCCTTTTGTTCATACAAGCCACTTGCTACAGCTAATTTAACTAAACAACTCAAGTTGTCCTCAACTATAGGTTAAGTTTACTGATGGCACCTCAACTTAGAAGATATGCACTTCACCGGGCGTAAACTTCAAAATGTAACTTAAAAATGTTTCAATTTATATTTGTGTAACGATCTATCTATATATATATATAAATATATATATATATATAATCTAGAAAAAAAATAATTTACAAATCTGACGTGACGCTCTTCTCTTTTACTATTTTTTTTTTTTACTTTTTTCACAAATTTTCTAATTTTTAATCATTTACTTTTCCTTTTTCCATAAATTAATATTTAATAATTAATAATGATAATAATAACTTTTGAAATCTAAACTAATTTTATAATTTTTTCAATTTTTAAAACGTTCAAATTTTAACTATTTATTATCTTTATCTCCTAATATAGTGTGTTATCATCAACAACATAAAGTTTTAAAAAGTTTCAAATACTTTTATATATAGAGTTCAATATGCTTTGATTTCATAGTAAAGATTTTTGAAGGCAACTAAATGTAAGAGTGTTAGTAATAGCAAAATCATATTTTAAAGAGAAGTAGTAGTTCATCACCTACCAAGTTTCTTTTTGTGCTTCTAAATTTTAGATTTTCATTATCACAGTTTGATGTTCAGTTTTTTCTGTGCTTGAATGAGTAATTATTGATATAAAATACAATTAATTGTTGTTTTTTTAATTTGGGATCTACTTAAATTAAACTTAATGGATTTCTTCATTCGTCATAAATATTGTGACGTTGTCTGCTATAATTACTATGGTTTAATTTATGGTTACATATGGCTTTTAATGAAAGATTTTCTCATACTTATAAATATTTTTTTCATTGGTTTACAATTCAAATCAATGTTAATTACTTTTTCTCTTTGTAATCCTAAGTCCATCGAAATAAGTAATTCATTGCTTGGCTATTATATTATGATTATAGAGTTTCCTTCTTTTTCTCTCCCTAAATATATAGCCAATTAATTTTTTACCTATGTATAATTGATTATTAATTTTTTAGGATAGGCATGAGTTCATAATAATTTCGGAATTGTATTTATAAATGTAATATATTCTTTATTTATAATAATTAGTTTTAGCATATGTTTTTTTATCTAATGTTCTAATGGTTGATTATGTAAATTTATATAATTATATAATATATAATCCAATTCTATATATTATTGTTCAAAATCAAGTGTAATAGCTTGATAAAATATTAAAAGTTTTTACACTTTTAATCTTTTATTTAAAGTTTTATATATCTTTCATTTTTTTAATAAGTATATAAAAAAATATATCATAAGAAAATAAAGTGACGGCTCAATGCGTCCGGACTTTTTAATTTTTTGTAAGATATTACAAGTAAAGATATTTATTTGAATAGAGAAAAAAGGAAAGCATGCTTCTAATACTATACTACTAGTAGAAAGTCCTTACCCATTATGCCTTACTATTCGAGTCACCAACTTACACTTGATTTTCTTTATTTTCTTTATTATTTATACACTCACCTATTTGTTTTTATTTTTTTTATATTTATAAAATTAAAATAGGATAACCTTCAAAATAACAGAAAAAACAAACTAAAAAAATCATGTCAAAGAAAAAAGAACCAGAAAATGAAAAAGGTCCAAAAATGGAAACTCAATCAATGCAAATATTATTTTCAATTTAAACAATCTGAAATAAAACAAGATCAAAGTCCTTTTTTTTTTTTTTTGGGTAAGAAAAGAGAGCACAAGCTCTAGAGTTACAAACAGTATCTAGGATGAATTACACCAACGTTATCATGGAGAAGCCATGAAACAGCTTCTTGAGGAGGATCCATAAGAATTTGGGTACCCATGGAGAAACCAGCAGCAGTCTTTTGTATCACAATCCATCAACAAATCTGGTGATGGTTTTAGGTGTGAATGCATTTTAGTTGTTTCAAGTAATAGTAACAAATCAGACTTCCCACCACAACTGCATGCTTATAAATAATTAAATAATTATATTTATTATATAAATATTAAAATAAAAAATAATCTATTCATCTTAAAAGTAAAATACTTTTATTTATTTATATAATATTGATGATAATCTCAAAAATGTGATAGCGTCGAGGAAGTAGGAGTACTCTGATTGTAGTTGATAGTTTTAAGTAACATTAACCTTTTTCAGGTTGCTGTTATATATAATTTATTGGTGTCAAGTTGGTTATCCAAACAATGGGGGAGTGATAATTGGACATTATCTCTTAGAATAAGCCCACATCGTATTTCTATTATTCACGATCCAAGAAATCCGGAGATCTCGATGAAGGAGGCGTCTATCAATTTACATTTAGTAATGATTTCCGACAAATAAAATGACGATGCAGTAATAAATAATATCTATTTTATAAAAGATCTAATTTAAATATAAACAAAATTGCATGTTTAAAAAATGTAAAATAAAATCTAAATTAATATTTTATGCTTATAAATAAAATTTATTATTTTAATTTATAGGTTGTGATTCAGTTGTCAATACAAGTTAAACATGTAGAAGAGCTCTCGGGTTTGATCCCCACTAAATCCACTTGTAGGGAGGGGCAAAAAATATTAACTGTGACTAAGACCCAAGCGGAATGAGACGATTCTTGGTAATAAGTTCGGATACCAGTGGTTTACACAAAAAAAAAAAATTTATTATTTTATTTTTCTTTTTATGAATTTAAATTCCTAACCAATATTAATAGGGTATTATAAAACGATGAGTTTTTAATTAACTTGATCATAAGAGAGACTATAGCTCCAATGAAAATAATATTTTATACATTAAATTAGATACAATTTGAAATTAAGAGTGTTATTATAGCTAAGAAATTTATGATATTAGTAGAAGAAATTTAGATTTAGAGTATAATTAAAACTTTTCACAAAGTTCGATATCTTTTTAATGATTTAACCCAAGCCGGCCGATTGATATATTTTTATAGGATGACTCTGTTTGTCGTATGATTTATTTTGTGCTAAGAATGTTTTTTACGCGTGGAAGAAAATTTCTGCATGTGTTAAACTGTGTTAGTACAAACACAATCTAACAAAGGAAACCCAGAAGCAGTTAGAAATATAAAAGGTTATCTTTGCCTTGTACGTATATATATTGTATTATATATACTCATTTTGTGTTGAAAGTCAACTATACTGGTTATATACTTATTTTTTATCCATATAATATTAAAGCATAAATTTTGTTTAGATTAAAATAAATACAATTGGTTAATTTGTATTATACTTTACCATACAAACTACTTGCAATACTACTTATTATGTACTTAATTCTATTTTTATATAATAAAGTGATATTAGAATAAAGTTCAACCCAATATTTATACCTAATTCTTTAAGCCATAATTTATAAAATGCAGATTTTCAAAATCCTAATAGGTGCTCAAAAAGAAAATCAAGTCATGGCTCAATCTCCAACCCATTGCCCTTAACACTAAATTAATATCTATATACAACTATAACGAATAATTATAATAATAAATTATTTTTACTGCTAGGTAAAAGAAAAGAAATGAGAAGATGGTATGAATTAATAATGAAAATTACTTTTACCACAGTTACAGTATTACTTACTCAGTGTATCAGAGAAAGAAATATATGCACATACATACAAATTCTTGAAACCCCAAAAAGTGATCCAAATAAAAATATATAGTTCTAGTTTTTTTTTCCAGTTTCTTAAACACTGTTTTCTTTTAAGTCAAACAAAATTAAGATATAAGAGAAAAAATATTAAGAAAATTAAAAATATTTCATTATCAATAGATCATCTATTTATTGTAAGGGAGAGATAAATCAAAATGATAACAGCTACAAATTATTCAGTAATAAATAGGAAAATAAAAAATTATTATTAAGAATAAAACTCTTTCAAAACTCAACTAACAAAAAAAAAAAACGCTTCAATATATATAGATATAAAAATATATCAATAAAATATTATATTTTTTAAATTAAAATTTAATTATTTACTATCCCATATTTAATTATGTAAATTCTATTTAAAAATTTACTTGTTACAAAATATATGCAATCAAATATGACAAACTATAAAGAACAAAAATTAATAAAAATAATATTTTTTTCTTCTTTTTTTCTGTCTCTCCTAAATAAAATATTATATAAAAATATATCCACTCATATGATACAAACATAAAGGAAAAGAATATTAATAAAACATGTATATATTTTTTTTATCTACATCCTAAAAGATTTAAATATTTAATAAATAAATTATAGAAAATTTTCAAATGTCTCATTATCATATATATTCATTAAAAATAAATTTAGTAAATATAAAACTTAAAATTTTGAAATGCTTAATTATATATATGTATTTATTTAAAATTTTGTTTTCCAATTTATTAGGAGGCCTGATAGGCCAAAATAATACTACAGTTACACAACAATTAAATTGGTAACTCACCTAACAAAAAAAAAAAAAAAAAGGTTTTAATGTATACAGATATATAAATATATTAACAAAATATTTTTTTTTTAAATTAAAACTTTCAACTGTTTACCATCCCGGTTCAATTATGCAAATTCTATTTGAAAATTTACTTTTTTAAAAATATATTCAATCAAATCTTACAAACATAAAAAATAATAATAAAAATAATATACTTTTTTCTTGTTTTTTATATCTCTTCTAAGTAAAATATTATATATATTCTATTTAAAAATTTATTTTTTTGAAAAAAAATCCAATCATATCATACAAATATAAAGAATAAAAATATTTTCTTTTGTTATATATATTTCCTAAAAGAATTAAATATTTAATACATAAAATGTAAAAAATTTTCAAATATCTAATTATCATATATATTTATTAAAAAATAAATTTAATAAACATAAAACTTAAAATTTTGAAATGCTTAATTATTTATATGTGTTTATTTAAAAAATAATTTTTTATTCATTAGCGAAAATAACACTATTGGCTACACAATAATAAAATTAGTGAAAACTCAGCATACCTTAATAATAATAATAAGCTTTTAAGTGAATTAATTAAATTGGTCTAGAGGATTCTAATTCGAGACCCTCACTCCATATATAAGTGAGAAGACAATTAGGCAGCACATGATTGATTAAAAAATAATTTTTATAAATTATATCAAATCAACTAATAAACTGTAATTTTTTAATTGTCATCATTAAAGATACTTTAGAACAATTTAAATTTAATTAAAGGTGATATAGAAAATTCTATTATTCCTCTATTTCCACTTTTGTACCTAGTATAGATAGATACATATAGAATTATAGTCCTAATTCTAGTATTGAAACAAAGAAGCAGTTAGAAATATAAAAGGTTCATAAAGATAATATTGAATTTGCATCAGTCAGACAAAGGGGTTGAGCGTAGTCAAAACGTCATACTGACATAAATATGTGGAAACAAACAGTCAATAGGGGTGGCTATTAAAAATGAAAAAAATAATTATTTTTCTAAAAATACAAATAAATCTTTCTAATTACGATTAGCATTATAATTATATTTAATATAAATATTATATTTTTTATAAGTCAAAATAGAATTTTATGATTTTTACTTTTTTTATTTTTTGAAAAATAAAACAATAAAATAATAATTTAGTGTTAAAGGGATTTGGATATTAAATAGTTAATTGCAATCAGATTTAGATGAGGTTGGATAACAAAAATGAACTTTTAAACAGGTTCAAATATCTACAGATGTAAGAGCATCTATGATGTTAATGTTGATTCTTTTATTTAATTGCCGTAACGGAAAAATAGAAAGATTGTTTAAAAAATATTTTTCAATACAAATATCTATTTGGTATATCAAGTTGAGATGTCAAAAAAAAAAAAAAATTACCGCACTTATTTTTAGAGATGGAAGAGGATGCAAAACTAATACATTGAAGAGATATTTTAAAAATTCAAAACTTTCTATTTTATACGACAAATAACCCACGATCCATATTAACATTGGAGATATTCTTACGTGCTAAGAATTTAGATAGACCATTTTTAGCGGTTACTTAACCCGCTGCCATCCTAATCATGAACTTGTATATGTACCTTCAAACAAAATCAAGCAAAGGAAACATACAAGTTATTGAAAATTTTGAAATATAAAAAGTTTTTTTGGAAAAGAAAAAGTAATGTTTTTTATATCTTTACACTCTTACGCGATATAAATGAATATAAAATTCATTTGTAAATAAATTTTTATATTTAGTATGGTTAATTTAAAATATATAATTTAATTGAATTTCGCATAATCATGTATAGAATAAATTCATTTGTTTTTGTTTTTTAAATATCCTTAAAATAATAATTTCATAAAAATAAATAATAAATTCTGATTATATTTGTTATGCTATATGATTTTTTTATATAATAAAAATTGAAAAATTGATTGTGTAAAAGGGAAATGATAGTTTTGTCATAAAAAGTTGGCTCGCTTAGTGTTGTAGAATTTATATGAAAATTTTATTTATTTTTGTGAAATTTGGTGTTACGTTCAATTTTATAGAATTGAATTTTTAGAATCGAAATCTACATTTTTTCATTCTGAACACAAAACTATGGATTTGTAAATTAATTTTATAAAATTTTGTGAAATTCATTTGTTCCGATCAACGAGTTAAAGAAAAAAAAAGAGTTAGTTGTAAAAAAAAAAAAAAAGGTACATCTACTACATTATGTGATTTAAATTTCTTTATTAGATTTTTTATGCGAATTATAAAAATAATAAAACATAATGAATACAGTCAGGAATTTAATATATTTTCTATAACACTAATTGTAAGAAATTGGAGAGCATAAACCCTGTAAGAAATTGGAGGGCCCAAGCCCAATAAAGTCGGAGATATATTACATGTAATATCCTGATTTTTAAAATTCAAAAAATTCAAAATTAATCTTTAAGACGAGTGTTTTTAAGTATAATACTATTATTTTTTTATTATGAGTAGTTCCAAGTATAATATAATAAATTGGTAAATTTGCTAATTGTATATTATTTTACGAAAATAGGAGCAAATTTAATTTTTAAAGTTAAATTAAAAATAAACATTCCATTAAGAAAAGACACAATTAATGAAATTACTAAAATCACTATTGTTAATAACATACTAATGATTAATCAAAGATAGTTTGATGAAATTATTAAAATTATTATTGCTGATAACAACATCAGGGTTATTATCATCAACCTTATTACATTATTAATGGAAAAATCGCACTTCATGCACTGGTATTTAGATATTATTTTAATAAATTATTATTGTTAATTATATTATTATTTTTGATAAACTATAATGAATTGTCAACTATTTAGAAAGAACAATAAAACTATAGTAATATCCAAATAATTTATTAATGAAGAAAATTATAACATTATTTGCAAGAGTATAAATATTTTTAAATATATTCTTAGTTAATTTACATTTTAGTTATACAAAGGTAAACAATATTATCATCAAGCTGATAATGTAAATGAATAAACTTGATACATATAAAAATCAATTAATTAATATCTTATTTATGATTATAATAATTACAACTGTAGTACTTATCAATTGCAATTACATCATGAGTTTTCAGCATTTTAGGCTTGTGTTATATGTATTACTTGAATAATGCTTGGTAATCATAGGGTTAATTGGGCTTACAACATGTATAATTGGATTATACTTTTATGTGATGAGATTACACTTATTAGGAGGGAACTTTTATGTTTTTGTAATTGGATTGTGCAAAAGTAAAAGTCATACAAACATAGAAGTTTGAGAGAAATATATTCTTATTCCATGTAGAATGGGATTAATACTATCATGTAACTTGGATTGCACTTAGTGGAATATAATACTTATTATATGTATAATTAGATTATACTTGGTTATAATGAGTATGAGATTGGTTGGGAGAGAAAAATTTTCAAAAAGAAATATTTCTACCCTCTCCCCAATTCCCTATTATCTTTTGCTGCGCCTTAGGTTTGTTCCAAAGTGATTCAAAGTGGGCGGTAGAGCAAAGTTTCCAGTAGCTTTCTAGGAGGATGAGGCTAGCTAGGGTAGTGAAATGCGAAACATAGGAATAAATCGAATCATACATTAAAAATGGAGAAACTAATCATTAAAGAGACCTTTTGATGGAATGCCTTGGATGTTAGAAATTAATTGTTTTTATTGGGCTCATTTATTGTATTTATTTGTTTTATATAACATTTGGGTTAAGCTTAATAGTCCAAAAGATTTAATTTAAAAGTCCATTATTAAAGAGAGATCGTTAAAAGAATTAATGTGCCAATTAAATGTGTTTGGTTTAAGTGTAATTAAATCATAATCGGGTTAGGATTGTATATCCTAGTAGGATTATGATGAGAGGCCCTAATAGTTTCCTACATATAGGCTATGTTCTCTCCCTCTAGTCTACGCTGTTAAGATAATAAATTATTTTTCACCAATTGGGAGCTTATAGACATAGAGAAGATGCACCTAGCCATTCCACGGACAATTGTGCATGGTTGTTTTAATTTTTTTCCACCTTTCCCCTTATTGTTAGGGATCAATATTGCATCAATGGAAGCCAACAAAATAACCTGTAAATTATTTTTATTATTTTTGTGATTTCAAATTTATACATGAGTATTTTCTGCATTCAAATCTAACATGTGATATCAGAGCCTACTTATATAAATTGAAATCCTATTATGAATTGCATATTTGATTGATCCAAATTTGTGGATAATTTATTTTAATAGTAAAATTATTAAACATGCAATGAAGAACAATTATTTTTATTTGTTTACCACGATGGCTAGAAGCAATTTGCTTGGACATCTTTGAGGTGAAACCTTTAAGGTTCCCTTTATATCTCAGATAGAATGCCCACTAAATTTATTCTTAAAAAAAGAAATAGTTTATCTTCATATTTGGAGTTGCCCTGTAAAGGTTAAAATATATAATTCCTAAAAAAAAAATATTGGTGTGTTCTCTCACATGAATTGGACCAAGTCAATTAACTAATATATAATATAATGAATTTTTTGGATGTTTATGTTATGAGCAGGAAATTGGCTAAATAATTGACTTTTCCTAAAATACTAAACTTTTAACTTTTTTTTTTTATTGTACGCACATATATTTGAAGCTTGTATTAGTTGTACAGATATATAGATCATGTGCTCACAGTAGTTATCCTTTTGCATGTCCATATTTGTATGTATGTTGCTGATAATGACACGTGATTAAAAAAAAAAAGGCCAATTGTTGCTTTTGTTGTACCAGAGAAAATATCCATTAGCTTGGCAAACGCGTAATATATAATAATATAATATTATATGTTAGAATTAATTTTGGAGATAAATTGAGTTATAATAGAAATTACTTTGACTTTGCTAATGGTCATAATGCTTATTTGTTATTCCATCCGTTCTATTTATATAGAGAAAGTCAAAATTTCTTTAGGATTAAAGAGGTGGTTCGTTTTTAGATTTCTTCCTAATTTATCCCTGAAAATATATTAAAGTGATCCCTAATTTTCAATAAAAGGTGATAAATGATGAGAGAGAGGATTTGTTGCTTAAATAAGTGTTTTATTTGTTTAGACTTTCAATAACAAAAAAACGTGGGCTATTTAATTGCAATTATGCACTAAAGTTTCAATATCAAATTTGGATTGAAAAATTAGCGTAAAAGTTGAAAGAAAGTTTGGAGCCAAAATTTTCAACCTCAATTTATTTTGCTTCTCCAAATTACGAGTAAAAAAATGAAATTTAGAATCAAAACTTTCAAAGCTAAATTCGTTTAAATAGGGATGAATTCACAACTCTAAAATTTAATCCACAAACCCCATGGACACAGCCATTCCTTTTGATTTGAATACAAAAAATGTGCCCAGACTTAACAATCAATCTTATACTTGATCTCCTTGCCATCCACTGAATAATTGACTTTTGTAGAGTTTAAAACCACAGCACCACCAAGTAATGCTCCAGAAGAGGCTCGAAAAGGCAACAAAAGGAAAAACATCATTGAAGATGTGAAAAATACAGTTTGTATGTTACTATATTCTGAAACTGAAAAGCGTGAGTCAAGTGCCCGCAGTATTTATAAAGTTGCAAACAGTTTATCCATATCCACTAAAACAACTTATAGAATTTGGCATAATGCAAAAAATGAGCACAACTATTTTTATTTAGATGAAATTAGGGTTTAGGTTCTGTATCTCTCTCTTTAGCCATTTAAGGAGTTCATTAGAGTAAATATAGATGCGCACAACTATTTTTATTTAAGCACTATCATTTGAAGGCAAATTTTCCTCCGTTCAAGATTTAGTAGAGTTGTGAGTAAATTTCACTATATGTGCACACTTAAATGTTTAGCATAAACTTCTTAGTAAAATTTAATCTATGCCTATAATGTGCTTGAATTTCAGATTTTCTTAATATACGGTTCAGTCAATTTTTGAATGTTAAATGCCAAGCACTTTCTTAAATACTCCCAAAGTCAATGTTTAATCTATAAACCAAAGCAAGGGTATATTGGGCTTTTTGCTTTGGCATTAATCCCAAAGTTACCATATTAGGAAAATTTATCTATATAAATAGAATTGCCTAAAAAGGAAATTTTCTCTATGTAAATAGAACGGATGGAGTCTTAATGTTATCCATTATTGTCATCTCATGATAAAAGAATAATTATATTAGTTATCTTTGTTAGATAATTGGTTTGTAAAAGGAATAATAAATTAATGTTATAATTTCTTTTTAAATGTCCAAATTAATATTCTTTTATCAAATGAAATACGGATAAAATTAATAACATGTACACATATGATAGGTAATATTTTTATAGTATTTTTAATATAGTTTTTATTAGGATTTTTAGTTTTTTTTATTACTTTAATTAATTTTTATTTAGTTTTATTTCTGTTTTTGTTCAAAGCTTCCTTGAATAATTCACTTAATCTTAAGGAAATTTGTAGGGTTTTGACACTGAAAAGAGCAAAATAAAGCAAAACACTTAGGCTCTAACACGCCCTGCTCGTGCACATCAGCACGCCCGTGCTGGATTCAAGGAAAATCAAGTGGAGACTCAGACTCTAGCACGCCCAAGTCGTGCTATATGGCACGCCCGTGCCAAAAGAGGACATCAACACGAAGGCGTGTTTGCTTAAGCATGGCCCGTGCTTCATCTCATCCTAGAGACTCAAAGCCTAGCAAGCCCTAGCCGTGTTATGTGGCATGCCCGTGTAACAAATCCTTATCTAGGCATGCCCATGAGCACAGCCCGTGCTGAATCTTCCTTAGAACTTAGGTTTTGGCACGTCCTGATTGTGCCGCACAACACACCCGTGCTGTGAATCATGCGCTGTCTTGAGTCAAGAATGCCAACCAGTCCCTATCACTTACATGGGCCCACCTGAGATATTTTCCTAACTTGCCAATCAAGTTCTAATCCTATTTAGGTGCATGGAAGAGTCCTAACTAAGAAGAAATTCAAAGCCTAAACAGTTTCCTACTTCCAAAAAGATTTCTTACTTAATGAGGACTCTATTTCCTAAACGGAGTCGGATTTTCTCCTAGGAAATCTATGTAAAGAGAGGAGTCATTCATTGTAGAGATATATCCAGTTTTGATCATTTTTGTTCTATTGTTCTTCTCTCTCTCTCCAAGACTTCAAGTGTTCAAGATTTGTGCCAAGATTCAAGGAAGCTGTCCAGAATTAATTATTGACTAGTTTTATCTCTAAACTCTTAATCTTGTTTTATTCTTTCATTATTCTGATTGATTATGGAATTTTTATCAAGTATTATTGAGTTTTATTTAATTACTATGTCGAACTAAACTCTCAAACTAGGGATTTGATGTAGCTTAATTTCTTTTCCAATTTATAATATTAGATTTGTTTTTCTTTGTTCAAATTATAATTTATTATTGAACTTAATGCTTCAAGGCAGAGTTTCTCCCATGGATTGATTTTTTTCATTAATCACTATTGGGAGAAGGGTTTTTGATATGAAAAAGGTAATAAATTACATGAAAATAATAACTTGATGCGGAAGCTATATGGTTTGACTTGACAGTGCTTTCGCAAGTGTATGAAATCGCCACAAGTAATACATGATAAATAGAGTATCGTTTCCACGAGGATTGTATACCAAGTACCAAAATTGTGTTATCCTATTATTATTTAAACGACAAATGAGGCAATTGATTCAAGAACTTAAATTCAATAAGTAAAAATAAATAGAGGTTAAATAAGCAAAACTTGATTAAAGAAATCAAGGATAAAAAAAAACTACTAGGGATTTTGATTTCACTTAAGTCTATCCAATTTATTTTATTAGTCCGTTAATCAATTTTAATTGTTTAAGTAGGGGAAACAACTCTAGAATCACTAACAAGCTCTCCCAATGTATTGTTAGCTATTTTAATTTTGTTTAACTATGTATCTTCCAATAGCACAATCAAACATGAATTAAATCATTAGGTTTTGTAGTTTGTTTATGAATCCATAAATTAAGGTTGTTAATTCATGAAAACCCCCCATGAGTCAAACCGTATAGCTTCCGCATCAAGTTGTTATTCTCATGTGATTCATTAACTTTTTCATATTAAAAATCCTTCTTCTGATAGTGATTAATAAAATAAACCAATCCAGGGGATATCCTCTGCCTGGAAGCATTAAGTTTATTAATGAATCATAACTTAAACAAAGAAAAACAAATCTAATATTATAAATTGGAAAAGAAGTTAAGCTACATCAAATCCCTAGTATGAGAATTTAGTTAGACATAGTGCTTAAATAAAACTCAGTAATGCTTGATAAATATTCCATAATCAATAAGAATAATGAAAGGAACAACAAGATTAAGAGTTTAGAAATAAGAACTAGCTGACAATTAACTCTGAATGGCTTCCTTGAATCTTTGCACAACTCTTGAATATTTGAACTCTTAAAGAAATAAAACTATATACAAGAATAAGAGAAATATGAGATCTGGTATGAGATAGAGTAGAATGGGATTGTATGATCTCTGGGATGAACTGTCACACCCCGACTCTAATCACAGAGGAATTGTCCACTTTGGTGTAGTCCACGGACGCCCTACACCGTAGTGTAGTCCCCGCACGACCTACACCTCATGGTTTTGTCCTGCAGGTGAAATGAGAAACTTCCCAAGAGGTCATCCATCCTGAGATTTCTATTAAGCGAGCATGCTTAACCCTGGAGTTCTTCCAACTCTCCAGCCATTTCACCAAAAGGCACCTCTAATGATTAGTTTCCCCCTTTTCGATATATGATTTGATTCATTCCTGTGTCCTGCATTCCACTACCCTAGCTAGCTTGCCATCCTAGAAGCTAGCCAGGAGCTTCGCTCTACCCGCCCTCTTAGGATCGCTTTGCCGGGTCGGGATGTTATAGGCCCACCAGCTTCCGCGTGGTTCGTCCTCGAACCATACATCTACTGGAGGGGTCTGGCTCTGATACCAACTGTCACGCCCTGACTCTAATCACCAGAGGAATTGTCCACTTTGGTGTAGTCCTCGGATGCCCTACACCACAGTGTAGTCCTCGCACGCCCTACACCTCACGGTTTTGTCCCGTAGGTGAAATGGGAAACTTCCCAGGAGGTCATCCATCTTGAGATTTCTATTAAGCAAGCACGCTTAACCCTGGAGTTCTTCCAACTCTCTAGCTATTCCACCAAAATGCGCCTCTAATGATTAGTTTTCCCCCTTTCGATATATGATTCGATTCATTCCTGTGTCCCGCATTCCATTACCCTAGCTAGCTTGCCATCCTAGAAGCTAGCCAGGAGCTTCGCTCTACCCGTCCTCTTAGGATCGCTTTCCCAGGTCGGATGTCACAGGACCTGTGACATCCCGACCCGGCAAAGCGATCCTAGGATGGTAGGCTAGCTAGGGTAGTGGAATGCAGGACACATGAATGAATCGAATCATATATCGAAAAGGGGGAAACTAATCATTAGAGGCGCCTTTTGATGTAATGGCTGGAGAGTTGGAAGAACTCCAGGGTTAAGCGTGCTCGCTTAATAGAAATCTCAGGATGGGTGACCTCCTAGGAAGTTTCCCATTTCACCTGCGGGACAAAACTGTGAGGTGTAGGGCGTGCGGGGACTACACTGCAGTGTAGGGCGTCCGTGGACTACACCAAAGCGGACAATTCCTCTTGTGATTAGAGTCGAGGCGTGACAGTTGGTATTAGAGCCGGACCCCCTCCAGTAGATGTATGGTTTGAGGATGAACCACGCGGAAGCTGGTGGGCCTGTGACATCCCGACCCGGCAAAGCGATCCTAGGATGGCAGGCTAGCTAGGGTAGTGGAATGCGGGACACATGAATGAATCGAATCATATATCGAAAAGGGGGAAACTAATCATTAGAGGCGCCTTTTGGTATAATGGCTGGAGAGTTGGAAGAACTCCAGGGTTAAGTGTGCTCGCTTAACAGAAATCTCAGGATGGGTGACCTCCTGGGAAGTTTCCCATTTCACCTGCGGGACAAAACCGTGAGGTGTAGGGCATGCGGGGACTACACTACGGTGTAGGGAGTCCGTGGACTAAACCAAAGCAGACAATTCCTCTGGTGATTAGAGTCGGGGCATGACATGAACTTCTTCTTCTCTTTTTATAGACATCTAGGGAGAGGAATCCACATGGTTTAATGATCAAAGTCTACCTTTGTTAGGTGGTAAAGTTCTCTTTTGGGTCTTAAATTTCTTTAATCATGACTCACCCATGTGCATAGATTAGATCTTTATTTGCATGTGAAGAAAGTTGTCCAAGATTAGCTCCTGAAATTGGTAGGAATTAGTTGGCAATATTTGACTCAATTTAAGCTCTTGATCTTTGGCACGGGTGTGCTAGGAAACATGGCTTGGGCGTGTCAGGCTCTGGAAGTGTGGAGGACTCAGCACGGGTCGTGCTGTCTAGCACGCTTGAAGAGGGTCTTGTGGCACGGCCGTGCGCCCTAGCACGGTCAGGGCGTGCTAGGCTCTGGAAATCTTAGTGCATTTGTAGCACAGGCGTGCTTCAGCGGGCACGCCCCAGGATTGCATCTTCATTGTGGCACGGGCGTGCGCCCTAGCACAGTCAGGGCGTGCTAGGCTCTCGAAGTCCAGGGCATATGCAGCATGGGCGTGTGTCTTGGCACGGGCTGGGTGTGCCAGAGTCTAACTCTCCGCTTAATTTTCCTTTTGGTTCTTAGCACGGGCGTGCTAAAATAATTTGCTTCATTTTGTCTTTTCTTGTGCAAAAACCCTACAAATTGTCTCAAGATCAAGTGAGTTGTGTTTCAAGGAAGCTTTTAAATAAAAACATAACAAAATTCAATAAAAACTAATTTAAATAAATAAAAAATACTAAAAATCTTAATAAAAATTACATTAAAAATACTATAAAAATAACACTATCATGACTCATGGGGGTTTTCATAAGTTAATGACCTTAGGTTATGAATTCACAAAACAAACCATAAAACTTAATGATTTAATTCATGTTTGATTGTGCTATTGGAAGTTAGGTAATTAGACCGGGTTAAAATAGCTAACAATATATTGGGAGAGCTTGTTAGTGATTTTAGGGTTGTTTCCCCTACTTGAACAATTAAAATTGATTAATGAACTAATAAAATAAATTGGAAGGAATTAAGTGAAGTCAAAATCCCTAGTAGCTTTTAATCCTTGATTCTTTTAATCAAAAATTGCCTTGTTTTCTTCTTATTCTCTTTTATTTACTGAAGTTAGTTTCTTAAAATAATTTCCCTAAATCGCCGTTTAAATAATAATAGGTTAACATAATTTTGGTACTTGGTATACAATCCCTGTGGATACGATACTCTTCTCATTCTATATTACTTGTTGCGATTTCGTACACTTGCGAAAATCACTGTCAAGTTTTTGGCGCCATTGTCGGGGATTGGCGTTACCAATATCAATACCAATTACCCTATTATTAATTTAGACATTTGTTTTTGTTTATTGTTTATTTAATTTAATTTTTCTAAGAAGATTTTTCAGGTGTTTATGCAAAGAAGATCAGGTAGGACTGAACCTTTGATCTTTGATCCAGAAATCAAAAAGGCTTGTCGTACGAACAACGCTGCTAGAAGAGCACATGAGAACAAACCAGAACAGCAAGCAAACAGGGATGATGAAGTTAACGCTCAGAACGGACCTGAACCTCATGTCCGCACCTTGCAGGATTACACAATACCTTCTCTCACTGGAATAACCTCTATTATCACTAGACCTAGGGTGGAAGCTAACAATTTTGAAATTAAACCTGCGATTATCCAAATGCTTTCCACCTCAATTCAATATGGAGGTTTACCTAGTGAAGATCCTAATGCCCATATCACAAATTTCTTAGAGATTTGTGACACTTTCAAACAAAATGGAGTTTCTGAGGATGCCATAAAATTAAGACTCTTTCCTTTCACTCTTAGGGACAAAGCACGATTCTGGTTACAATCATGCCCTGCTGGAAGTTTTACAACATGGGAAGAATTAGCCTAAAAATTTTTAGCAAAATTCTTTCAATCTTCAGAAACCACAAAACTGCGGAACAAGATAATGACCTTTGTCCACCATGATCAAGAGAGTTTTTACGATGCTTGGGCAAGATTCAAGGACTTATTAAGAAAGTGCCCACATCATAACTTGCCTAAGTGATTACAGGTACAAACTTTTTATAATGCATTATATCCTAACATTAAAATTACTCTAGATGCAGCTGCAGGTGGATCTTTTGAAAGAAAAGAAATTGATGAGGCATATGACTTGATAGAGGAGATGGCAAGCAATAGCCATTATCAAAGCAACTCTGAAAGGAAGAAAACTGTAGGAGTTTATGAGATTGATGCCATCACCATACTTAATGCCAAGGTAGACAATATGGTAAGGAAGTTAGACTTATTGACTACTAACTCGGTGAATTCTATTGTGCAAGCTTGTGACAGGTGTAATGGACAGCAAGTGATTGAGGAATGCATGTTAGATTCTTTAAATCCATAAACTTTGGAGCAAGTGAACTATGTGATGAATCAAGGAAGGAAGAATTATCCGTACTCTAACTCTTATGATAACAGGTTGAGGAACCACCCTAATCTTTCATATGGGAATCCAAACAACGCCTTGAACGCAACACCAAGTTTTCTACCTCAAGAGAAAAAGTCTCATGATGATCTCCTTACTGCCCTCTCTAAATCACACATGGACTTCATGAACGAAACCTGAGAAAATAATAAAATCCAACAAGCTGCGATATTGTCCTTCGGATGAAGCAAGGTGCTGGGATTGCTAGCATGGCTTTGGCATAGACTATCCTGAGCCTCAACCGAGTTTACAGAGTGGACGAGATATGGTCAGCTAGCCCGATCCTACTTCAGGTAAGCATTCTCAGAATAACTTGTTTTAAATTTGATCTTGGTTAGGGTGCTTTCTGAAAAATGCTTAATTTCTGGGTCGCATATGAATACCTATTTTTAGGATTTGAATAGCAAAAAAAAAAAAAAAAAAAAAAAAAAAAAGAAAAAGGGGGCAAAATCTAGTATTGCATGCTTTCAAAGAAAGGCTTGAGTGTTTGAGTTAGGGCCTAGCTGAGTCTGCTTGGATAAGGGGTTTTGCATGTGAATGCCTATTTAAATTTGAATCATAGAGAGGGCGAAATTTGGTGTGACTTGGTTTCAAAGAAGGCTTCTGTGTCTGGTCAAATCTGTGAAGTAAAGGAGTGTTTGCATTTGGATGCCTGTTTCATCTTTGTGTTACAGTGCAATGTCTAGTCTTCCAGGACTGATTGAGAGATCATCTGACGATGGTAGAGCCACCATGGTGTCGTTCGTATGAGCCATCACAGTACCAATCTAGACGAGTCGTGGTGAGAATCGAGTCAGAGAATGAGCGGCTATAGTGGCTACTAGCGCTGAGGTTGGACCAGATTTTATGGAGATGTGATTGGTATGAGGTCAGGAGTTTTCTAGTTCAGTTGGCTGGGTACTAGATGGCTTATCTGCTTGCCATGGACAACATCACATTTTATCCTGGTTCCAGGCTAATGAGACAGATTGGGCATATTTAGGGGTTGCGCCAGTTGGATCTCTTTTCCTAGACATACTGGTTTTCACCCCGGGTTACTATAGGTATACTTGGTAGTTGGTCGAGAGGGGCTCATGTGATTGAGGCTAGAACTTCTAGGGGCAGTACTGCTACTTATGAGGCTTGGTGGATGACTGAGTATGGTGATCGAGAGAGAGAGTGTAGAGCGACTTTGACTTGGGAGATGGACGCTAGACTCTGGGCGATGACTGAGACAACCCTAGATACTACCCGATGTGTTGACCAGAGGATTTTGACGACTCTAGGGAGATGACTCTAAGGCGGCGCAGACGGTTTGCCTAGTTCCTCGGTGCATGACGACCTTATCTTGATAGGGTAGGATTTTTGTTTTTGTTAATTTTTGACTTGGCCTATATTTTTGTGGGGGCTTTGAGATAGGACACTGACCCATGATGTATAGAGGGTTTAGTTGACACACATTTTGAATTTTGACACTCTGGACAGTGGACATATTCAGACAGCTGAGACATAGATAGATGACAGAGACAAATGACAGCGATAGATGCCTAAGTGATAGGGTGTTTGTGATTTTCCTTTTACTTGACTTGTACTAATTTGAGATATGGAAAAAGGGAATCATATTGACACTCTTGGAAAATGAAGTTCAGCCTTATCCTTCACGCGATTGTTGCTTATGAGCCTTAATTTTTGCCTAAGTCGCCCTTCAGTACAAAAAAATCACTAAATTGCGATCAATGGAATATAAGAAATCGCTCATTAAATGGACGTAGAGACCAATTTGCGACAGACGTGAATCGGTTGCAAAGTGCTTGTCACAAATAATTTTGTGACCGAATCACTAAGCGGTCACAAATTAGTGACCGACTATTTGGTCGCAAAATTATAAATATCGGTCGCTAATTTTCGTTGTGTTATCCTTTTGGAAGCTTGTCACAAATTGGTTGTAGAAAGTGTCGGTCGCAATTATGAAAAGTAGTCGAAAATTTTGAAAGTTACTGGTTGGTGATTTGTTGCAAATTTAAATTTAACGATTATAATTTGGTTGCAGTTCGGTCACTAGTCGGTCGCAAAATATAATTACAGGCAAAAAAAAAATTAATAATATTAAAAACCATAATTTTTCCACTGTCAAAAATCAACATATATACAAATCAAAAATCACAAGCATCATCATCAATATCACAACACAATAACAATATAAGAATGGAATTGACGAGGTCGGTCCTCTGCATGATCTAGTGTCGTAGCGTCGGTAGGAGTATCTGCTGGATGTGTCGTAGTGTCTACAGGAGTGAGCAATGTATCATCTACAGTATTGGTATCTAGAGGAGACGATAGTGGCTGATGCAGAGCTGTAGAAACATGTCGATTTGTAGCAGTAGAGGATCAGAGGAAGAAGTACCAGCACCATGCTGACTGGACATCCGCATGACATGCGCTTTAAGCTCTGCAACTTGTCTCTCCTACTCATCAACACGCACCCGTAATGCACTAATCTCCTCGGCACTGTGGTGGGGCCGTGGTCGTGAGGAGGCTGCAGAAGCGTCAGATGCTGAGCCGCAATAAAACTGTGATGCCTGAGACCCGATGCCACATCCTTTCCTCTTCTTTTCACCCCCTACTGCCTCCATATAAAGTTCTAACTCATCAATTCTTGACTCAGCTTCAGATCCAGCTTAAGAAGAAACAACACGCTTGCGAGCTGTATTATAGTTCTCCTGAAAACAACAAATTAATTAATTAATATAGTTGCAAAATTTATTATATTGAACTTGTACACGTAAAAGAAAACTAGAAAGTAAATTTAAATATTCTTCATTGCTACTTACATTGATGCCCAATGCACGTTTGTCGACGAACGTATTTACATCATGGTCCTTTGTGTGAGTGTAAGTGAACACCTCCATCGTTGTGGGCTCACGACCATATTTTTCAGCCTGTAATGAATTTTAATGCATGATATATTAATATGGTATCGTTTAATTAAACATCAGGTTTGTAACTGTAACTAATTGACTTACTAATAATCGAGATGTCTCTATACCAGATATTGATCCGCCCTTGTGTTAGGAAGGTCCTGCTCTGTCACCGCCAGTTTCACTGTGCCTGTTTCGTGCAAATATCTCACACTTTCTCTTGAATGCAGGATCCTCCCAAGCCTTCTACCAGCTCTCTCATATCTCCTGAGACAGGCACTGCTGCTTCTTATCTCTTTTTTGCATCCTATAAGTGAAGTCAGCATACCGTAGAGCACATAATCTCTCCCAGGCCACTTTTAGCATAGCCATAATAGCCTCTTCCCATACAAAATGCTTTTGTAAAAATGAAAAATAAAATTTCCACAAAGAGTAAGTGAAGGCCCATTGATTCAGATTATTAAATACATTGAATGAAGATATAACTTGAACCAAATCATACCTGAAACTCTTCCCAATAAAAGTCTCTCGCCTCTTACGATACAACATCCCATGTGTATCCATCTCTATCCAAATGTAGGTTGATTATCCTCATAATTTACCTTCATGCTCAAGAGGATGTATATATGCTGAGAAAAAAAACTTCAGTGAAATATAAGTAGACGAAAGCATCAAAATCTGAACAAAACCAAGTTCAAAGGAAAAAGTAATTACGTTCTTACTGTCCCGCTACCAAACTGAGCTTATTACGTGGCTCTGATGAAGCTGCAAAAGAAGTGACAAATGCTATCAATACGGAGAAATAATTAACATATAACTAAAATGACAGTAAATGGCATTTATGATTACCTGGTGCAGTAGGTGACTATGAAGATGGTGAAGACTCTGCTGGTCCAGGAATTGGGGTAGAAGAGGAAGGAATAGAAGGAAGTGTTGGCAGCATGGGAGGCTGAGCAAAAGACGAAGCCCTAGACATACCCAAGAAGGAGGAGGAGGGATAGTCACTCCTCGCCCACGTGTACTGCGTCCTTGGCCACAATATCCATGCGGACCACTGTCGGACGCGTTTGAATCAAGCGCCCTGCCTCTAGCCATCTGTACTACAGATAACAGAACCTGCATATGTATGTATACAATTATATGAATTGTAGAACATGTGGTAAATATGTATAAAGAAAGTCAACAACATTAAAATTCTTCATTAATAATATTATATATACATCTATTAATTTAGTATCCATAACACACAATGCATTAAGTATCTCTATCTTCATCATCATCTTCTTCCTCTTCTTCTTCCTCTTCTTGATCTTTGTCTTCTGAGGTACCCATGATGATTTGATCTTCTTCCTCTTCATCATCTGATGCTCCAATTTCAACATAAGTTCCGCTTTCATCATCCAGTCTATCCATTAAATCTTCAACAACTTGCATCAGTTGCGTATCAACCGCAACTTCTTGAAATGGCTTTGTTTTCCCCCCGGAGAAAAATATAATCGCGGTTTTTATTTGGTTTTGATATTTGTTTTGGAAAAGTGGTGATAAAACCTTTTGGACATACGGTGCCGATAAATTGGTCTTATAAATCGTTTTTAGTCGCCACCCATTATTTCGGCAATGGGACCGTTTTGATTTTATTTTGTAAAAGTGACTCCATTTTAACCCATTTTATTCAAGGCCTTTTATTTTTTGAAAACTGGTCAGGCGAACCAATGAGGTTCTAGGTAAGGGAATTGGGTACGTCGGCCCGTTGGAAGCCGACGCCCGGAAAACCTCTTTTAACCTACAATTTCTAATTTGATTTTATTTTAGAAAAAGCCAAACATTTTAAACCCAACCCGAATAAATCGAACCGAGTTCCTATGTGGAAAATTAATTAACCGTCCCAATTAATTTCACCCATTGCATTCATCATAAATAAAGCATATCATCCACCATCCATCCATAGCACATACTAAAATAAAATGAAAGACCCGCTCTTGCCTTATGGTTAAAGGCGGGCCACAAACTGAATTTGACAATATGATAAATAATAAATAAAGAGAAGTAAATCCTAAAACCTCAAAATCATTAATAATTAGTTGATTTGATCTGATTAAATCTTAATTTGCCCATGTTTGATCATTTTCTGAGTTAAGATTAAAATCTGCCTAATAATATGAAATTAAGGTGAAATTAGGAAAATACACTGAAATCATGAGACAGTTGCGTCACGCAGGTGTTCCATAAGGAACAGTCGCGTGACGCGACTCCCTTCATTCATCCTGGAACTTTAGAACAGTCGCGTCACGCGGGTGATCTATGAAGAACACTCGCGTGGCGCAACTCTTATTGTGTTACTGGAAATTGGAACAGTTGCGTCACGCGGCTGTTCTATGAAGAACGGTCGCGTGACGGAACTCCTAGCTGCGTGACAGAAATATTCGCGACTTACTAATATTCTCAGTTTTATTGATTATTCATCCGAAATATCACATTAAATACAAAAGTTTCCTGGGTCTGCGAATAGCTGCATTACGCAGGTGGTCCAATCCATATTATGGACTTTTGGACATGAACAGTCGCGTCACGCGGGTAGTAGCTGCGTGACGCGGCTGCTCTGGTCCGCAACTACCATTCAAATCCCTTTTTTACGTGTTCTTTTTACCAACAGGGGCTTAATACAACTCCGAAACGCTCAAATATGGGCAAAATGTAGTTTAATCAAAACCAAACTAACTAAAATACCAAGAAAATGGGATTTTCACAAATAAATAACTAGCTAAAGAAAAATGCAAAAAGAAGGGTTGAGATGATTACCTAACCTTCAGATTTGAGGATTGCATACGATATGGTCGATCTAAGGATGAAGCTTCACGATCCCAGAAAGATTCAACGTCCAATATTAACAATAAAAGCCTTTCTTTTCTTTTCTTTCTCTCTTACTCTTTTCTTATGTCCTTTTTATATTTTCAAGTTTTTCAATCTATGTGCCTAATGGCTTGATCTTCCTCAACGTTACTCACTGGAGTCTTTGAGGAAAACCCTAGCCGCAATCGTTTTCTTTTTGTCTAAACTGCCTTAGTCTTTTTGAGAGAAAATGAGAGAAGTTTCAAAAGTCTCTAAAAGTCCCGTTTATGCTGTGTAATGCAGTATTTATATGGTTAGGGCGACATGGCAGTCGCGTCACGCGGGTAGGATCTGCTTGACGCACCCGTAAGCCTGCGTGACGCGACTTACTTTTTGTACAGTTGCCGCGTATCCATACAAACAGTGCAGGCCACTACACGGGCGCGCGCCAAAGGTGTCAGACCCGTTAGAGCTGCGTGACGCAGCTATAAGTGGCGTCACGCAGGTGATAGCTGCGTGACGCAGCCCTAATATGGGTCAGGCTCCTTTGGGCGGTTTGGTTCAATTTTTGATTCAGACACCTCTAGTTTATTGTGAAGCCTCATCCTTTGTCCTCATATCATCATTGGGTCAGGTGGAGGCATAAATCCACGCGTCAATAGTTTGCCCCCCCCACTTTATCATTAATTGTATAAACGATTAATGTTAAAGTGGCCTATTGACGCACCTTCTTTCAGGCAATCCTCTCGAAGCTTGGTTTGATCGGTTCGGAGAAATGCTGAATCAATCATCTGGTCACCTCCTAAGCTCGGTTTGATTGGCTTTGTCGGCTTCCATGTAATCCGAAGAGCCATCATCGAAGCTCAGTTTGATCGGCTTGGAAGACACCTTCGGGGCTCGGTTTGATCGGCCTGAAGGGTTTTGAATGTTGCTTTGATAGCAAAGTCTTCGAAGCTCGGTTTGATCGGCTTGAAGAACTTTGGTCTGGCCACCTACTCAGCTCGGTTTGATCGGCTTTGTCGGCTCCAGTCGGTTTTGAAAAGGCATCTTTGAGGCTCGGTTTGATCGGCTCGAAAGACATTGATTGGATAACAAAGTCTTCAAAGCTCTGTTTGATCGGCTTGAAGAACTTTGGTCTGGCCACCTACTCAGCTCGGTTTGATCGGCTTTGTCGGCTCCAGTCGGTTTTGAGAAGGCATCTTTGAGGCTCGGTTTGATCGGCTCGGAAGACATTGATTTTACCCGGGTCAACTTCGCAACTCAACATCATTGACTGGGGAAGAAGATTTCAAACAGCTTCGCAATACATCATCACGGTTTTGAAATTGTTCTGACTAGCTTCGCAATATACCATCACTAATCAGCAGGACCCATTGACTTCGAAAAACCATCACCAGTTGACCTGAAAGAAATTGTTCACAAGGAAAAGACGAGCATTGTCTGTATACGAACAGACCTTGCTTTCTGTTAGAAAGGTGTTGGAACATCACATGTCCCCATGCAAAAATTCTTATTAAGGCAAAAGGTCATACTTTTGCCCCCAGTCCGGAATCCCAGCCTAGAACCAAAAGTATTCACTTTTTATAAACGCATTATTATTATTTTTGTGAAAATTTTACCAAAAATTTTAGCAGGAAAGACTTAACAAAACTGCTACCTGTATTTTTCAAGTATATCCTTTATGATATAGTGTTTAAAAGGGAACTTACCTGAGGGTAATATGGACAATTTGATGCTCCTGACCCCGGTACGGTAAGTTGATGAAAGTTGCAGCCATATACGAGCCGTACATCGACGTCATGTCGCCGGAACAGGTCGTCGTGAGCTTTTGAAATGGGCCGTATGGGCCTGTTGGGCTCGAAAAAGGATAATGGGCCCAATGTTCTTGTCGGGCCCAATTGAATGGGCTTCGACCCAGCTGGTTTTACTATAAGTAGCTTCCTTCTCAGTCGATTCAATTTCACTTATTCACAAACCCTAAGCAATTGGAAATTCTCTGAACTGTTCAACTGAAACGATGTCTCAAATCTCAGAGATCCCTGCTTCTGCCTACACTCCGGAGATGGAGGTTCTTGGGGCCCTGCCCGATATTCCTATGTTTAACGGTGAGCCGGTGCCGGTGAGCCGGAACCCGCTAACCCCCGGGACGCGACCATTGCAGCTCCTTCCGTTGCCGGGTTTGGAATTTCCAGTCCGGTACGAAACGAGTCAGATGCGTGGCTTTCGATCCGAGGTAAGTATAGAATTTCTTCAATTTTCTGTTTTTACTGCTTTTGATCTGTAACTGTAGTAATAGGATTATTTTTCACTGTTTGCGCTTGCGTCGGCAGTCGCGTCACGCAGGTAGGAGTTGCGTGGCGCGGCTGTTCTTGTGTGAACAGTTGCGTGACGCAACTGTTCGAGGCGCTAGAAACCCTAGCTTGCCTTGAACTTTAGGATTAATCTCTTTTTGACTGTGTTTAGACCTTGGTTTGTTGAGATAGGATTGTCTAGCAACTCTAGGCGATTGACTTTGCCCTGAATTTGCACAGAAACAACACAAACGTAGTGAAATTAAATTGAAATTGAACTGCTGCGTACCTTCGACAGTTGCGTCACGCAGCTGTTCTTAGGAAGAACAGTTGCGTGACGCGACTGTTCATCAATGAATGATGGTCTCGAACAGTTGCATGACGCGGCTAGAGAGATGCATGGCGCGGCTTTGTGGTCGCGTGATGCATCCGTTCTTGGGGCCACATATGTTGAACAGTTGCGTGACGCGACTGTAGAGTAGCGTGGCGCGGGTGTTGAGATGCGCTACGCAGCTGTGCTTCTGATTGCGCAACTTGGGTAAAGCTACGTGGCGTGACTCCATAGACGCGTGACGCGACTGGGAGCTACGTGACGCAGCTATGGTTCGAACCAGTACTCAAATTTTTGTTCCTCCTGTCATAGAAGAAAATAAGCAATTATTAGTCTTACATTTATTGAAATTGAAATTTACTTATAGGTTAATCTGGGCAAGGCCCGCTCAGGCGGATCGGCTACTGATGCTTCTGCCTTCTGGGATCTGCTGGACCCTCCTATGCGAGCTCGGGTCGTCGCTGCCGGTTTTGGGGATTATGCCGCCGGATTGCGCCACACACAGCCTCGTTTCCCGCCCGCTATGCGGTATGCATTGATGGAGCGGTGGAACGACTGCACCCACACTTTCGTGTTCGGGTTCGGAGAGATGACCCTCACTGCCGTGGATTACGTAGCCATTACCGGTTTACGCTTCACTGGCCCGGTTCCTTCGCTAGACGCTCGGTACCAGACGGCTGCTATCGGAGCCCAGCTTTTCCGTTCCCTCCTCGGCGTCACGACGCAGACCCGATATACCGTGCAGGGGTGTATGTCTTACGAGACGGTTTATCGGTTCTGGGATGAGAGGATCAGGACCCGATTGGAGGCCTGGCGAGAGTTGCCAGAGGATGTCCGACCCGCTGCTCCTGCGTACACTCGCGAGGAGAGGGACCAGGCTGCTCGGTCCTTCCTGTTCTACATCATCTCTTCGCAGCTACTATGCACCTCCCAGAATAAGGGAGATCCTGCGGTGCTGGCGTGTCTTCGGGACCTGAGCCAGGTCGGGTCCTTTGACTGGGCCACAGTTAGTTTGGCTCATCTCTATCACGGTCTAGACGTCTGGACCCGTGGTAGCGGTGAGTCGAACTGGCTGTTCATCCGGCCTTTGGAGGTAACACACTTTCATTCTTACTTACTTTCTCTTCTTTGACCCGTCGTTCTCGACTGTCCAACTAACTGATGTTATTTTCTGTTTCTGTTACAGGTGTGGTCTTACGAGCACTGCATCTACCCGGGCGGTCCGAGCGGTGACTCTCCCGTCGAGTCTAGGAGGATTCCTCGCTATCTGGCCCACTGCCATCACAGTTATGCTAGTGGCGAGGATCCAGAGTACTGGCGGAGCTTCCTTAACGATCGGGAGTTGTCCGATGTGAGTACAGAAAGAATTTCTGAATCTATAGCTTGTCTCTTTCTTTATTCTGACATACTATCAATGCTGATTTCTTATCATTTTGCAGCTATCTTTAGAGCCGTGGGACTGCGAGGCCTGGAGGACCTATCCAGGCCGGGAGGTGGCTGAGTTGCATACCCGATCGAGGCTGCTGCTGCGAGGCTACTGGGCCGACCGGTACTTCCTTGGCGAGCGGGTCTTTGACACTCCGGTAGCTCCAGCTCGACGGAGAGTGCCTCATACCCCTCCCCGGCATATGTGTCTGCTGGAGGGTTTGACCCGAGAGGACCTAGAGGTAGAGTATAGAGGCTTCTCGACAAACGATTTCCTGTCCGCCGGTGATTTTCCTACTTACTTTGCCTCTCGGATGCAGGCTCGACTTCCCGAGGTTCTCGAGTACATCCAGGTAACTCATCTGACCTTCAACTTCATTCACTGTTACTACTCCTCTTTTTGTCTCAACTTACTGATGGTATTACTTTCTTTGTAACTGAATGCAGGAGCGGAAGACACACAAGACCGCAGCTCATTACTAGGCTGAGGCAGCAGCTGAGGCGGGTGGCGTGGTGGCTCCGACCGGACCAGTTGGTGTTGTACTGGGCGATGTCCCGTTTTCGCCAGGTATGGAGGTGGTGTTGGATCCTGGCCTTGGCTTAGGAACTGGCATCATTATTCCTGCAGACCTGCGGCAGGCTCCTCCTCCAGTACAGTTGGACCCTGAGCACACCACACATGTAAGTTATAAACCGAATATACAAAGTTAGAAGTATCTTACCTGAATATCCATTTTAATGGATTTTTATGTTTGCAGGTGCCGGCCCAGCGATACCAGGAGATCTGCCAGCGGTTCGGCTTTGCCCGGTCCTACATCGGCCGGCTCTGCTCCGAGCGACATGAGCTGGTATGAATTTTTACACATTTTCACCTTTTCGCTCCTTATTATTTTGATGACCTTTCTTACATGTGCTTGTCTTTGCAGGAGTTGGAGAACGGGAGGCTACGGAGGCATCAGTCCCGTCAGTCCAGTGCCGTGAGCCGGCTTCAGGCGGAGGTGGAGCGGCTTCGGACGAGGCTAGAGGTCGAGGGCATCCCGCTTGACTCTTCTGATGAGGATGAGGGCGGCTCTTCCTCCGACGACGGATCACCATCTCCACCCCCTCCGACTGTCGCTGGTCCTAGCTGTAGACGGCGGTAGTCTTGTTGCATGATTCCTCCATTTTTTGAACACTTTAAACATTTTGAATTTTTATTAATTTTCTATTTATTTATTTTTTTTGTGATTGTACAGTTATATCAACATCTTATGGTATTATTTACATTTTACAACACTTGTTTTTTTTTATTACTTTATCATGTGCGTTTATGTTTTGCAACTGTGAAGTCTTGTTCCTGTAAAAACAAAACATGAACACAATACCAAATACAAAATAGCGATGTACGATTTATTCATAAGAATGGTTCACCTCATTAGCAGTCAGTAAATCGACTTATTGTAAATGAATAAATGAAATAAAATAAAAATAAAATAAAGTAAATAAAATAATGAACTTAATATGGAACATGATCAAGAATCACTTTCCAAACAGAGAGCATAGCGCAGTACTTACCTGATGGGGCGGTCCACTCAGTGAATGCGGACGTAATGGCTCAACCACCCTTTTCTTATTAATGCGATCATAAAGACCCGACTTCCTTATTGTACAGGCCGTCCTTGTTGTTGATGCAGGTTTAAATGTTCACCGTCCCGAATAGACCCTTCAAGACCGTCCTTCCAACTACCTCTGACGATGATTATTAAATTGAGTGATGGTGATGTTTCGCCCATCGATTTCTTCATTTTCCTATAAATATAAGTCCCGCTTCGCACCTCCTTCCCATCCAGTGTCCAAAGCACATCGATTTCTTAAGTGATTTTCTTCCATGGCCTTCAAAAGCTGAGTCTCATCTTTCGTCCAATCCATTTCTGACGACCTATGGCAAGTCTCTCCTTTGGATCAACTAGCCTGGTTAAGATATTTCAAAGACCTAAAACCTAACCATGGCTTCTTGTCTTGGCTCATTACCCATTTCAATCCAAACACCATGGTTTTCCGGTTTGAAGATTCTGAAGTGACTCCGACCTATGAGGAAATGTGCGCCGTGATGGATCATCATCCTGAACAAAACGAAACTCCGGCCTTGCCCCTAGGTTCTAGGTATGATCTAGCTGAGATCGTGGCCTCGTGTCCGGTTTATCTTCCTGATGGCATAAACGTAGATCAAGGTCTTCCTTTGGAACCTTTCTTGAACAAAGTTTTGTCCACCGATCTAGATCTGCCTTGGATCCGAGCTTGTTGCTTCTTGCTACTGAATGTGTATGCCATGAAGAACCGTCAACTCAGAATTGGAGACTTTCGACTTCTGACCGTTGTTCGTAACATGCAATTGTACCGTCGTACCGTCTTCATGATGATCATGGGGGAGACAATGTGTTGGGCTAGGGATATTGCCCTTCACATTACTGACTTCAATGTTCATCATCGCGGCTGTCCACTACTATTGCAAGCCTGGGCTCTGGATAAATTAAGCCTGATTCCTCCGGTTCCTGCTCGCTTGATTCCAACTTATGGACCTGCTGTTTTTCAATCTCGGTCTCGGAGACGCTTCAATTTTGGTGATAACCCTATTATTCGGTGGACCTGTCCTTGGTGGAGAATTAGACTGGCCACGATTGGAAGCATGACTCTCAATTACGTGTTATATGCCAGTCTGGACCGTTCCATGGCCTATTTCCCAGAGAGGATTAGTCGTCAGTATGGGATGATACAGCGTGTTCCCCGAGTACACAACTTCGAGAGCGGCTTGATAACATCACATCTGTTGACTAATTTGGCCAATCGTTGGCAAAGTCGAAACACCATACACTTAGATGAAGGAATGATGCAGGATATTGTGACACCTGCATATGCCAACTGGTTCTTTACCCCACAATGATGTTACGCTTTGTAAAGGCCCACCTTTGCTGGTGTGTCTCCTCAGAATAATTGTTGTTCATCGGTTTTTTTTTTTTTTTTTTTGAATGTATCCGCTTTTCTTTTAATCAATGGTCTTGATGATTCCGTCCTTATTAATTCCTGCGCACATGGACAATGAAAGACAACAAAACTT
This sequence comes from Jatropha curcas, assembly GCF_041381405.1. Taxonomy (NCBI): domain Eukaryota; kingdom Viridiplantae; phylum Streptophyta; class Magnoliopsida; order Malpighiales; family Euphorbiaceae; genus Jatropha; species Jatropha curcas. The sequence goes on from NC_143159.1 coordinate 19,428,296, forward strand.
TTCTTTCGAAATTATTTGCTGTGTTAGTCATCTGGGGCTTCTGCCCTCGGGTTAATAAATGAAAACTCAATAAAGTAAAAATTATTCTATAAACAAAGAATGAAGTGACTGCTTTATAACCTGCACAAATTAACAATAACAAATGTAACTCCTCTATGTATGCATGAACTAATACAAGTGCTAAGGTTTATTCATGGTTTTGTTGATCCTTCTAGGGAAATCACTGAGAAAATGGTACTCGTTCCTCTGACCAATGTCTCTTCTTTTTAAGATTTAATGTTTAGGCAGGACCAATGGCCAGGACACTTCACACCAAGTGAGTCGATCTTTGTTTAAATAAACAGAGAGGATGGCCTTGCATTCTTCGACCGTAATACTAGGACAAAAACAAAGATTTTGAAAACACAAATTCTTTATTAATCTTACTTCTTTTCAACATTATACAGAAGTAAAGAAAGTTTATTCTAATACAATGGTCATTCATTTTAACTACTTGATTTCCTATTCTCCTTCAAGTTAAGTTGATGGCATTGAGCAACCAGTCACTAATCTGTCACGAACGCATGGCATGAATTCTGCATTTAAGCTAAGCACCACGCGCTAATCCCAAGATTTTACTATCATTATTTTGCATTTTTTTTACATGCTCTAACTTTTGCCTAGGTCGCCCTTGCGGGTTTTCGACCTAGCGAGCTCATTTCTTGCCTAAGCCGCCCTTTTCGGGTTTTCAACTTAGCATTTTTTTTTTTTGAAATCATCATTTCAGACATAGAATCTTTTCATTTGATCTTGATTGACGATTCGATTGACAGGCTCTCCTTCCATAGTGACTAATTCAGCGGCGCCTTTAGGTAGCAATTTCTAAATTTTGAACGGCCCATGCCAGTTGGGTTTGAATTTCCCGCCAGGATGATGTTGGGCTTCGTGATCCAATAACCTGATCAGCACTAAATCTCCATTCTTTAAAGCCCTTGGATGTACTCGCTTGTTGTAGAAACGAGCAATCCTCCTTTTTCTCATCTGATCCTGGAATCGAGCATTCAATCTTCTTCCGTCTAAGAGTGTCAGATCTTCATACCTCTTCTTGACCCATTCTTCTTCGGTCAGACCAGTTTCTACCAAAACCCTGAGAGACTTCTTTTCGAGCTCTACCGGTAACACTGCCTCCATCCCATATACTAATTCAAAGGGAGAAGCTCCATTTACTGCCTTGAAGGTAGTGCGATGCCCCCAGAGCGTGAAAGGAAGTTTCTCGGCCCAGCTTCTATACCTTTCACACATCTTCGACAGGATTCTCTTGATCTCCTTATTTGCAGCTTCTACTGCGCCATTAGCCTGAGGGCGATAAGGAGAAGAATGGTGATGCTCAACCTTGTATCTATAAAACAATTGGCCAACTTCTGCTTGAAAATGAGAACCATTATCTGTAACTATGTGATGGGGAACACCATAGCGACAGAAAATGTTCTGTTCAATAAACTTTGCCACATGCTTGGCAGTTAAGATTTTGTAAGATTGAGCCTCGATCCATCTAGAGAAGTAGTCAACTGGAACCAATATATACTGATGACCATTGGATGCTGCAGGTGAAATTTTACCAAGGACGTCTATGCCCCATGCAGAAAAAGGCCACGAAGGAGTTGTTGGATGGAGTTCAACAGCAGGTAAGTGGCTTCTATTGTCATGATATTGGCAAGCTTTGCAACGGCGTACATACTGGACACAATCGCCTTCCATCTTCATCCAAAAATAACCTTGTCTCATGATCTTTCTTGCTAAACTCATACCGCTTAAATGAGTACCACAGACTCCTTCATGAACTTTTCTCATTATATCCTCCCCTTCGGTCTCGCTCACACATCGCAGCAGCATTCCATCCCAGGTTTTCTTATAGAGTTCGCCATCGGCTAGGACGTAGTGTAGCGCCATTTTCCTTAAGACAACACGGTCTTCTTTCGTCACATCATCAGAAAAATTACCGTCTTTCATATACATCAGGATATCCGTAAACCAGGGTTCTTCCTCCGGCTCCACTTGATTCACATAATGTTCTTGATAGCATGGGATATTGGCTGTGGTAATGATAAATGGCTTCTTCGGAACTTTGCTTAAGTCTTGCCAAGCCGACGCTAAGTTTGCCAAGGCGTCTGGAATTCTGTTATAGGTTCTTCCTATGTGGGTGAAAGTGATCTTGTCGAATAGTGCTACCTTCTTTAACAAATACTCAACATAGGGTTTCAATCTTTCTTCTTCTACCTTCCATCTCTCGTTGGCGTGCTCGATAACCAGTAAGGAATCTCCTATTACTTCAACCTCCTTAGCGCCTGATGCAAGAAGAGCTTCCATTCCCATGATGCACGCTTCATATTCTGCCATGTTGTTAGTGACCGGGAACAATAGCCTCTTGCACATGGTTGTGACTTCGCCGTTAGGTGCTTCTATAACAACACCAGCCCCAGCTCCATTTCTGTTGGCTGATCCATCAAAGTATAATCTCCAAGCTCCTGTGTCAATATTCAGCAAATGTTCATCCGGAAATTCCAATTCCCAAGATTCATCGTCTGTCACAGGGTTTTCTGCTAGGAATTCCGCCACAGCTCGACCTTTGACCATCTTTTTCGTTACGAACTCCGCATCCACGCTAGACATTTGAATCAACCACTTAGACAACCGTCCCTCTAGAGTAGGCGTCCTCTGCAAATACTTTAGTGGATCAATCTTGGAGACAAAAGTGACCTTGAAGGAATCGAAATACGGCCTTAATTTCTTTATTGACCACACTACTGCCATGCATGTTTTCTCAATCAGATTGTATTTCTCTTCGATAGGCAATAGTTTCTTACTGATGTAGTAAATGGCTTTCTCTACTCCAGCGGCATCCGGCTGTACCAACATCGCTCCCATTCTTGCATCTTCTATGGATAGGTACAAGACCAAAGGTTCTCCTGGCCTTGGCGAACTAAGCACCGGTGGGTTCATCAAGTATTTCTTTATATGGTCAAAGGCTTTCTGGCAATCTTCATTCCACTTGACTGGCTGATTCTTTTTCAACAACTTGAAAATTGGAGCAGAGGTGATGGATAACCTTGAAATGAACCTGCTGATGTACTGAATCTTACCCAGGAAGCTTCTCACCTGCAGTTCTGTTCTTGGCGGCTCCATATCCTGAATGGTTTTTATTTTGTCCGGATCAACCTCAATTCCGTTAGGTCCTACCACAAAACCTAACAATTTTCCCTTCGTCACTCCGAATACACACTTCTTGGGATTAAGCCTCAAATTGTACTGTTTGACCCGTGTGAAGAACTTCTCCAACACCTCCGCATGTTCTTCTTGTGTTTTTGTCATGATCACCATATCATCTACATACACTTCCAATCCTTTATGGATCATATCATGAAATAAAGTAGTAGCCATCCTCTGATATGTTGCCCCGGCGATTTTTAGTCCAAACGGCATCACTCTGTAGCAAAATGTTCCAAAGTCAGTGGTGAAGGCGGTCTTATGTTTATCCACTGAGGCCATCAATATCTGATTATACCCTGAAAATCCGTCCATGATAGAATAACATCCCATTCCTGCAGCACTGTCTATCAAAACATCTATATGTGGAAGTGGAAAGTCATCCTTAGGCGAGGCTTTGTTCAGATCCCTGTAGTCGACACAGACCCTTATCCTGCCATCTTTCTTCAGCACTGGGACTATATTCGCTAACCATTCCGGATAGTGTACTACTTCCAAGAATCCTGCATCCAGCTGTTTCTGGACTTCAGCTTTGATCTTGTCCTGCCATTCTGGTCTGACCCTTCTCCTTTTCTGTTTTACTGGCTTAATACTCGGATCAGTAGGAATAAAGTGCTCTGCTATCGATTTGTCGATCCTTGGCATGTCCGCGTAGCTCCAGGCAAATACCTCTGAGTTTCTTTTGATACATTCTTGAAGATCCTGTCTGAGCTCAGTTTTAAAGTCTGATCCGATTTCAATTATTTTAGGATCTTCGGCGGTGCTTAAATTAAATGCGAAATTATGCAATGCGTTTATGTCAAATATGCGAGTGGTATAATCAATGCCATGAACATGACAATCAGGAAAATAAGAAAACAAATAGTCAAAGTTCACTTCCATTGATTGAAATAAAAGAGGAAAACCATCCATATTGTTCTCAAAACAAGCATCAGAAAAACAAAATACAAGATTAACTGCCTGTTCAACACATTCATTACAAGTATCTTTTATTGCCTGGACCACTTCATCGGCATCTGCGCCTTCTTCTTCCTTCGCCGGGATAGCTTCTTTCTTGGCCTCTCCATGCTCTATCGCCTTCTTTGCCTTCCTCTTTGTTTCTTCGACATCTTCAGTAGCTAGAATAGACTGGAGGATCCGTGCCTTGGCCTTCTGCTCTTGCACTGACTTGGAAGCTTCATCCCCAATCCCCAAAAAGTCTTCAAACTCAGATATCTTCTTCAACCAATCAGATTCAATACTTGCTTCTGTCATGCATACCATGAACTCGGTTCCATCCACCAGCTGTTCCAATGAAGGTTCGGGCGATTTGACCAGCTTCTCCTCATAATCAGTCATAAATATCTCCAAGCCGGGATAAATCTTTCCCCTGCTCTGAAATTCCCCTTCAGCTTGTGGAACAAAGAAAATCTGGTTCAAGTTTGACCCTCTGACCGGAGATTGAATCTCGTATTTTTCTTTCTTTCTATTTTCAGAATACCCCAGTCCACGCTTGTCTTGCTGCCCGGATGCTGATGAAAGAGGCTCAAACCTTCCTTGCAATTCCCGGCCCAAACCTTTGTCGTACTGCCAATTCATCTTCTTCATCATCTTTCTAGAAAAAGGACTCATGCTGTTTACTGCACTCTTGCTCTTGGTTGTAGGCGCATCAATTACTGCCACCTGAAATCCTGATAATGGCACGCCAGTTCTAGACCTTCCACTGCAGCCACATTCAGATCTTCTTGCGCATTGACTGTCACCACATCTGTTCCCCACGGAATTTTCACCTTTCTGTGCAGAGTGGATGGAACTGCGCCTAAAGGGTGGAGCCACGGTCTTCCTAACAAAAGAGCATAATTGGCTAGGATGTCCAGCACAATCACGTCTACCCAACTTTCCACTGCCCCTGTGGATATCTTTGCTTTGAAGGTCCCTTTTGCATTCCGCACAGTGTTATCATAAGCCTTGACCACCATGTTTGATGGCTCAAGCTCTGACTCTTCGATCTTAAACTTGGACAACATTTTCAACGGACATACACACAGTGCAGACCCATTATCTACCATCACATTCCTAGTATCTCGTCCATTGACGGCAATTTGAATATACAGTGGCTTATAGTGGTTTCTTCCCTCTGGTGGGAGGTCTGAGTCAAAGAAAGTGACTTCGCCTATTCTCCGCTGTAGCATATTGATCATGTCGACGCTTTGAATTCGAGCTGGCACTCTGACGAAAGTCATCTCTTCAAGTAAAGCTTCTCTGTGCTCCTTAGATGCTATCAACAAATCCCATATTGAAATGTCTGCTCTTGTTCTTTGTAACTGACTCAGCACTGAGCTGGCAGTTACCCCATTTGGTGTCTTGCTCTGACTGGTTTCTCCAACTTCGACAGCCTTCTTTTGCCCTTTCACTACCTCCTCTTCTTTCTTTTTCTCTTTCGGGTTCTCCCCGTCTTTCTCTGTCATTTTCTTCTTTGCTCCATCAACAGCAATCTCTTTTCCCTTAGCCTACATACTGCTCTCGGGATTGTACACTCGCCCACTTCGGGTCAAACTCTGAACACCCACTTCGTTCACTTCTTCTTCACTGCTGTAGTACCATTGTTCTTCTTGATCGACCAAACTCTTTTGAATGGCCAGCTGGAGTTGTTCATCTTCATCTTCCGGCACGTCGCCTACCTTCACAGTGATACTTTTCTCAATTTCAATCTTCAGTGGCACCTTCTCTTCCTCATCACTGCTACAGTCGTCCCATATGTTCAACATGGCGCACATCCGCTCTTCCCATTCCGCTTCGGCTAATACCACTTCTTCTGGTAACCCGCTCCCAATCGCGTTGACCGATCCACCCGACTGAGACTTACGAGGCGGGTAATTGTACTGATATTGGGGAAGTGGATTGTTCTTAGTGCTTGGCTTGATCTTTTTCGAAGGCTTAGTAATTTTTCCACTGTCAATCAAATCCTGAATATCGTGCCTTAGTTTGAAACATTCATCAGTTGAATGCCCTTTGCACTGATGGTAATCACAGTTTCAGTCCATATACCTCCCTCGTACGGGCTTAGTCGGATCGACTGGCAGCTTCGACAACACCCCGTTCTTGATACAAGATCTCAATACTGTGCCCAAAGGCCTTCCTAAATCAGTAAACTCTCTCCTAGTTCTCTCATTAACTGCACCTATCACTGCATTATTGGCTCCTGACTGATTCTGATTACTGCTTCCGGCACCTCTGTCACCATAAGAAGTTCGGTAATTACCAAACCCTCTGTTCTTCTTCTTTTCTTCCTTATACAATTCCTCGATGTTTAAACCGGCACTTTGAACCAAGGAAAAATCGGTGAGGGGCTGAGTCAACATCCTTTCCTTGAAGAAGGGCAACAAACTCCTGCTAAAGATTCTGATCAGCTCTTTGTCCTTTGGCCTTGTCTGATCTCTATATAGCTTGGTCCTCCACCTTCTATAGTAATCAGAAAAGCTTTCATCCTTCCCTTGTCTCAAACTCTCCAAATCACGCAGACTGAACTCATCACTCTCTTCAGTCTTGAAATGTTTGAGAAATGCTGTCTGCAGTTGGATCCAATTCTTCTGAACCTCTTCGTCTAAACCGTCATACCACCTCCGATAATCCTTATGCAGTGTTTGCGGGAATGCTCGCAAAACATCTTCCTCGTTATACTGGTTCATTTGGGATACTCGGAGAAATTCAGACAAGTGAGAACGAGGATCATTATCCCCTTCAAATATGGAATGCTTGAAGGTCTTGAAAGAAGCCGAGCTGGTCGGGTGCAGGACATATTCAGTTATGTGAAAATTGGTGACCGGGTCTTTCTCCTTTACTGCCGCCATCTTGTCGAACCTTTCCTTCAGATCGGCGAGTTGCTTGAGCATATCATTTTCAACTGGGACAGTGTTTCCCACGGAAGCCTGATTACTTGACACAGGTTCCGGGATTGGTCTCTCTTCAGCCACAGGTTGGCTACCCGAAGGAGGAGTATTCTGATTTTGGGCCCTGTCTTGAGCAAGAGCCGCAGCCACAATCTGGGCAATGGTCCTTATCTGAGCTTCAGAAAATCTGGTCTCATTTTCTGTGTTATCCGCCATTTCTGCTGGATCTGAATCGGGTTCTGAATCTGATGAACTGGACTGATTCACGGAGCTGACTGGAGCAAATTCGGGGATTGGGGATGTTCTGATTAAACGCTGACCAGGATGCCGATTCCAAACTCTCAAAGTGGTTTCCCGGGAAGGATCAATTCTGACAAGAAAAATTCTGAGTTACAGAGGGTCCTGCATGTATGCATGTGAAAATGAGAGCACATAGGATGGAGAATGCATTTCTAATGCGCTAGAGCCGGTATGGAAATAAGATCTCGATCTCAACGACCGGATCAAAAATTCATTGTAAATAATGTATCAATAACTTATTTTGTATTTGAACATTTCAAGCATTATCTGTCGTCAATCGTTCCTTTTGGATTTACGGTTGACAATTTTCTCTCGAATCCCTAACTTTTGCCTCGGAATGAAAGAATTTCCGAACGGGATTTTTCTTATTATTTTTTATTTATTATTTTTTTGTATCCTTACTTTTTGCCTTGGAACATATGGTCCCAAGCAGGATTTTCTGTTATTTTGTTACAGAATTTTATAATCTCTCACTTATCTTCAGATAATGCGAGGAATGTTGAAATACAAAGGAACTGCAACCCCCTTATAACTCCCTTTTCTTTTGGATATTAGTTCACTATAAGTGATTGCATTATATTATTCATAACGAATTCGAGATCCGGTCTCAAAACCAAGATCAAATGTCCATACCGAGCATTAGCTCTTATTAATGCATGGCTAAAAAGGAAAGTGTTACATGGTGCATGAATGTCACGACATATGTACAGTTTATAGCAAACAGGGGAACGGGAGTTGGGAAATGCATGCCTTCCAACCTTATTTCTCCCACACACGGATTTCATTGGTATAAATTCCGACATCTGTTTCCTAGGTATTGGTCTAATCTCGACAACCAACAGGGGGTTTTGAGATTGACGATATAAACTCTCGGAAATGAATGCGGCATTACAACAACAAATAAAATCGGGTGCACCTTAGGGGAAGTAACTAAGGTTTTAAACTAAGTGCATGGGCTTCGGTCTTATTGGGCTGAACAAAGTCTGGGTTCCGCAAACAGGATTCGGGCTTTGTTGGGCCTACTCCTTTTGACGCACCTTTAAGGTACTAGGCTTGCGGTTGGTAGTAATGTTAATTCTCGGATGGATGCACCTAAATCGCATGGTCTAGGCTAGATCCATCGTCAAACTTAACACCAGTACCGGAGGGTGATACGGGTAGAATGAGGTGAGAAGAAAGAAATGCAAATGAATGCAAGGATCCTAAAAAAGTAAGCAATTAAAACATATACGGACGATTAACTATTTTCCACTGGCTTTTTCTAACCAATTTTATTTAGAAAAAGTAGGCTTTTTAGAGTCAATTCCTAATTGCAACCACTAAGTTATTTATTAAAAACAACCGGGGATTAGTGGGTGCAAAATCCCCAGCAGAGTCGCCAAACTGTTTTCCCCCCGGAGAAAAATATAATCGCGGTTTTTATTTGGTTTTGATATTTGTTTTGGAAAAGTGGTGATAAAACCTTTTGGACATACGGTGCCGATAAATCGGTCTTATAAATCATTTTTAGTCGCCACCCATTATTTCGGCAATGGGACCGTTTTGATTTTATTTTGTAAAAGTGACTCCATTTTAACCCATTTTATTCAAGGCCTTTTATTTTTTGAAAACTGGTCAGGCGAACCAATGAGGTTCTAGGTAAGGGAATTGGGTACGTCGGCCCGTTGGAAGCCGACGCTCGGAAAAACCGGCCTCTTTTAACCTACAATTTCTAATTTGATTTTATTTTAGAAAAAGCCAAACATTTTAAACCCAACCCGAATAAATCGAACCGAGTTCCTATGTGGAAAATTAATTAACCGTCCCAATTAATTTCACCCATTGCATTCATCATAAATAAAGCATATCATCCACCATCCATCCATAGCACATACTAAAATAAAATGAAAGACCCGCTCTTGCCTTAAGGTTAAAGGCGGGCCACAAACCAAATTTGACAATATGATAAATAATAAATAAAGAGAAGTAAATCCTAAAATCTCAAAATCATTAATAATTAGTTGATTTGATCTGATTAAATCTTAATTTGCCCATGTTTGATCATTTTCTGAGTTAAGATTAAAATCTGCCTAATAATATGAAATTAAGGTGAAATGAGGAAAATACACTGAAATCATGAGACAGTTGCGTCACGCAGGTGTTCCATAAGGAACAGTCGCGTGACGCGACTCCCTTCATTCATCCTGGAACTTTAGAACAGTCGCGTCACGCGGGTGATCTATGAAGAACACTCGCGTGGCGCAACTCTTATTGTGTTACTGGAAATTGGAACAGTTGCGTCACGCGGCTGTTCTATGAAGAACGGTCGCGTGACAGAACTCCTAGCTGCGTGACAGAACTATTCGCGACTTATTAATATTCTCAGTTTTATTGATTATTCATCCGAAATATCACATTAAATACAAAAGTTTCTTGGGTCTGCGAATAGCTGCGTTACGCAGGTGGTCCAATCCATATTATGGACTTTTGGACATGAACAGTTGCGTCACGCGGGTAGTAGCTGCGTGACGCGGCTGCTCTGGTCCGCAACTACCATTCAAATCCCTTTTTTACGTGTTCTTTTTACCAACAGGGGCTTAATACAACTTCGAAACGCTCAAATATGGGCAAAATGTAGTTTAATCAAAACCAAACTAACTAAAATACCAAGAAAATGGGATTTTCACAAATAAATAACTAGCTAAAGAAAAATGCAAAAAGAAGGGTTTAGTTGATTACCTAACCTTCAGATTTGAGGATTGCATACGATATGGTCGATCTAAGGATGAAGCTTCACGATCACAGAAAGATTCAACGTCCAATATTAACAATAAAAGCCTTTCTTTTCTTTTCTTTCTCTCTTACTCTTTTCTTATGTCCTTTTTATATTTTCAAGTTTTTCAATCTATGTGCCTAATGGCTTGATCTTCCTCAAGGTTACTCACTGGAGTCTTTGAGGAAAACCCTAGCCGCAATCGTTTTCTTTTTGTCTAAAATGCCTTAGTCTTTTTGAGAGAAAATGAGAGAAGTTTCAAAAGTCTCTAAAAGTCCCGTTTATGCTGTGTAATGCAGTATTTATATGGTTAGGGCGACAGGGCAGTCGCGTCACGCGGGTAGGAGCTGCGTGACGCACCCATAAGCCTGCGTGACGCGACTTACTTTTTGTACAGTTGCCGCTTATCCATACAAACAGTGTAGGCCACTGCACGGGCGCGCGCCAAAGGTGTCAGACCCGTTAGAGCTGCGTGATGCAGCCCTAACATGGGTCAGGCTCCTTTGGGCGGTTTGGTTCAATTTTTGATTCAGACACCTCTGGTTTATTGTGAAGCCTCATACTTTGTCCTCATATCATCATTGGGTCAGGTGGAGGCATAAATCCACGCGTCAACAAAAAAAACCTACTTTTTCTAAATAAAATTGGTTAGAAAAGCCGATGGAAAATTATTGATCGTCCGTATGTGTTTAATTGCTTTCCTTTTTCTTCATAGGATTTTTTGCATTCATTCGCATTTCTCTCTTCTCACCTCATTTTACCCGTATCACCCTTCGGTACTGGTGTTAAGTTTGACGGTGGATCTAGCCTAAACCTCGCGTTTTAGGTGCATCCATCCTAGAATTAACATTACTACCAACCGCAAGCCTAGTACCTTAAAGGTGCGTCAAAAGGAGTAGGCCCAACAAAGCCCGAATCCTGTTTGCGGAACCCAAACTTTGTTGAGCCCAATAAGACTAAAGCCAATGCATATAGATAAAAGCCTTAGTTACTTCCTTTAAGGTGCACCCAATTCTATTTGCTGTTGTTATACCGCATTCATTTCCAAGAGTTAATGCCGTCAATCTCAAAACTCCCTGTTGGTTGTCGAGATTAGACCAATTCCTAGGAAACAGATGTCGAAATTTATACCAATGGAATTCGAGTGTGGGAGAAATAAGGTTGGAAGGCATGCATTTCCCAACTCCCGTTCCCCTGTTTGATATAAACTGTACATATGACGTGACATTCATACATCACGTAACATTTTCTTTTTCAGCCATGCATTAATAAGAGCTAATGTTCGGTATGGACATTTGACCTTGATCTTGAGACTGGATTTCAAATTCGTTTTGAATAATATTATGCAATCACTTATAGTGAATCAATACCCGAAAGAAAAGGGAGGTATAAGGGGGTTGCGATTCCTTTGTATTTTCACACTTCTCGCATTATCTGAAAATAAGTGAGAGATTATAAAATTTATAATAAAATAAAATGAGACCCTGCTTGGGACCTTATGTTCCACGGCAAAAGGTAAGGATGCAAAAAAAAAAAAAAAAAAAAAATCCCGCTCAGAAATTCTTTCATTCCGAGGTAAAAGTTAGGGATTTGAGAGAAAATAGTCGGTCGTAAATCCAAAAGGAACGGTCGACGACATGATAATGCCTGAAATGTTCAAATACAAAATAAGTTATTGCCATATCATTCACATTGAATTTTGGGTCCAGTCGTTGAAATCGAGATCTTATTTCCATACCGGTCTTTAGCACATTAGAAATGCATTTCTCATCCTATGTGCTTTCATTTTCTCATGCATACATGCAGGACCTGCTTTAACTCAGACATTTTCAGTCAAAATTGATCCGTCCTGGGAAATCACTTCGAGAGTTTGGCATCGACAGCCCGGTCAACGTCTGGTCAAAAAAAAAAAGTTTTTTTGCACCTTAGTTCAATGTTTGGTCCCTAAATGTTGATCTGCTTATATTCACGTTTTGAAATGGAAGTCTTGAGTAATATACCGCTGATCATATGTTTAGATTTGATTATGAACTCGGGTATTAGGGTTTGAAACATGACATGTGAAGTTTCTTTAGCGAAATTGTAAATTTCTAGTTAAAAATCTAGACATAATTTTGGCTTAAGAGAAGCATGAATCCTAACTTGAATAAGAAGTAGGAAGAAAAGGGAAACTAAAGCCATAATACAAGTATGTTTCAAGTCAATAAAGGATGAGGGTATTGCGAGAGAAAAATCAAGATCGAGGGAATAACGGAAATCTGTTCTAATGAAAAGTGGTACGGAGCATAAAATGCAACCACTTTTTGCTTATATTCCCATAAGAAAATGCAGTACAAGTGGTACGGAGCATAAAATGCAACCACTTTGTGAAATAGAACTGTGAATACTCAAATTTTGAGGCTCAAAAAGCCTATTTTCTCGGACTGCAAATAGTTCGGCTGGACCGGAGGCCATTCAGAAAGTTCATCGAAAGTATGCCAATATGGTACTTGAAATGTCCGAAAAAATACGAGGATCGCAAAACTGGTCCCGGAATATTTTTTGGAGGTCCAGAACTCCCGAAAAAGCCTCCGAAATGAACAAAAAGAGCACGGGTCGATGTGCCCGCCCTCAGGGGCGGGCACGCCCACCCTCAAGAGCGGTCCAGAGGGCGGGCATGCCCGCCCTCAAGGGGGCGGGCATGATCGCCCTAGAGGGCGGGGGGCACGCCGCCCTGGAGGGCGGGCATGCCCGCCCTCAAGGGGCAGGCGCGCCCGCCCCCCAAGGGGCAGGCACGCGCGCCGCCCTCGAGAGCAGGCACGCCCGCCTTCCAGGGCGGGCAGGACCGCCCTTGGGCTTATTTTTCCTATAAAATTGGCCCCGGGGCCTCCGTTTTGACTCACTCAGTATGTGTTGACGGACGCTCCTTCTCCCTTACGCTCTTTGCGATTCTTTACTGCTTTCTGCATTTTTACTTAGCTTTATTATTTTCTTGCTTTGCTATTTGGTCATTTAAAATTAAATTAATTAAGATTCCCTTAACGAGGAGCTTAACCTGGAGTTAAGAAGTGGCCGTCGATTAAATCAGGTACATGAACTAAAACTCTGCCTATTTAATTTTAGCATGTCATACATTCTTCTCTTCTACTCCTCCTAATTCTACAACTGCATAAATGCATTCACGTCATCTTTAGGCAAGCAAATTGCCTCAATTAAATAAATTTAGGCTAATGCCCGGTTAATCAATAATCGTGGTATTAAAGCCTAAATTCGACAATAATGGCTTAAAATACCTAGTTAGTTAATAACTATGGTTAATTGCCTTTATTTCGAACAATCCGGCTTAAGTCCAATTAATTAATAATTGTGGCTAAAAAGCTTTAATCAATCACAATTTTAGGCAAACAAATTGCCTATAAATTAGATTTACCACTTTTTTAGCGACAAATCACTTAAATCAAAAGTTTTGGCAAAATGCCTTAAAATTAATCAATCTTTTGGCTTTAAAGCCTTAAATCAATCATTTCGGCGACAAACGCCCAATAAATCAACACTTTTGGCAAACAATTGCCTAAACTAAATCTTTTTGGCTAAAAGCCTTAAAATCAAGCATTTTGGCAACAATCGCCTAAATCACATCAATTTTTGGCAATAATTGCCTGAATCAATCCTTTTGGCCAAAGGCCATTTTTTGGCATCAAATGCCTGAAAATCAATCAATTCTTTGGCAAAATGCCTAAACAAAATGCACAAAGCATACACACACTCATGCATAAAGCATCCCCTTCAAAGCCCTTCAAAGAAGGCCTATCGAACTACGTTGACTTTGATCTTCCATTCAAACGGAAGTACGTAGGCACGTTTGGGATTTAACCCCGAGCGGCAAGTCAAAATCACATAAACATTTTTCATTGGTCCAAATCACATCATCTTTCACCTTGCAAAGCATTCATTCATAGGTTAGTTCATCAGCATGACATAGTCTCGGGATCCATCTCGGGTTTGCACACCATGCCTTAAACATTGGGATAATTAATCTAGTAAGTAGGTTAATTAAAATTGGAGTCACTTAGGGTTTTTCCTAGTTTACCCTAAAATAATTAAACAAGGTGGCGACTCACACATCACGTGCATTTCTTCCTTAGTCACATGCGTTTTTCATGCATTGATATTAGGGGAGGGGTTCACAGTTTGGCGACTCTGCTGGTGAATCATGCAATCATTTTGCATGAAGTGGACTACAATTGCTGTGTAAACTAACCAGCCCTTCTTTAGGGTTTTATTTTACTATGCTTTGTTTTGCAGGGTACCCTATCACGAACCAAGTGTTCTTTCTTTAAGAATACTTGAGAAGGAGATTAGAACTTAATTGACAAGTTTGATTAAAACATTTAAATTTGTTGATTTATTTGCACGATTGAGAATCCTTTTCTCCATGGCATAAAAAATGAATTTCAAATGTTTTTCTTCTCTCTCTGTTCAAACTTCTAAGTCTGGATAGCAAGTAGCGCTGATCGGCAGGTCTCTTTGATTATGTCGACGGACAGCCAAAGCGTCCTCCCTGTTACCGCAAACCGCCCCTAATCCTTTTGGGGGTGGCCCATGGGCATGCGTACTGTTGGACCCACGCGAAACTCTTTGTTTCACATGTGGTTATGTATACCCATGCTCAAGGTTCAAGGGTCCCTCTGTAAGCCTATTCTCTTATGTCATAGCCTACAGAACCTACCCTCTAGGACTGTATGCACCCAATGATGTGAACCATACCATTAAATAGATTATGACGTGTTGTTATGCGCATTCACGACATATCATAAACAGGGGTAAAACAAAGAGAGCATGAAATACCCTCCTCATTCATGCACGGTTGGACAAAAGAGTCGTTCTGCATCAGTTACCCTGACACACCACCACTATGCCTAATCCAGCTACCCTATCCTTACAGGTGCCAACAATCCAAGTGCCAGCCACACCTACAGTACTATCACCGGCTTCACCAGCTTCACCAGCTACACTAGTCTCACCTACAACTCCAACAACCCTACCTACACCAATGGCATCACTCGCTGATATCCAAACCCTCATTGAACAACTGGAGGCCAGAATGGAGGCCAGGATGAATGAAGCACTGGCTGCCCAAAGGACCGCCCTGATAGCTGAATTGGGTAATGGGAATGGTAATGGAAATGGGGCTTCCGCTGGGGGAAGTGGACCTGCAGCCTCCAATCGGGTCCTGCTACTGGACCTACAAACCCTGCCCTGAACCTCGATGATATGCCCTCTAAAACTGCCTCTGAGCTAGAAGCTCAGAGAATGAGAGAGAAACTAGAACTCCTGGAAAGATCTATCACTGCTCTCAAAACCCACAAGGAAGTGGTGGACATGAACTCCTTGTCCTTGTTCCCTGAAGCCAGATTGCCGACTAAGTTCAAAATGCCCAACATGGACAAGTTTGATGGAACCACTTGTCCTAAAACTCATCTGAAAATGTATGTGGGAGCCCTTAACCCATTTGGATTGAGTAGCGAGCTCCTTGCTCAGTTGTTCAACAATGTCTGACTGGTGCTGCTTTGAGGTGGTTTCTCAGCTTGGACCGATCTAAGATGAAAACATGGGAGGACATCTGTAATGCCTTCAATTCACAGTATCACTATAACATGGAGGTGGATGTTACTCGTAGGGAACTAGAAACCACCAAGCAGAAAAACAATGAACCCTTTTCCTCGTTCCTTACGAGGTGGAGGGCCAAGGCTGCCCAGATGATTAACCGGCCTTCTGAGCAAGAGCAGGTAGACATAATAATAAAGAACCTGCAACCCGTCTACCAACACCAATTACAAACTCAGTACCTACCGACGTTTCAGTCGCTCATTGCCACTGCTACAAAAGTAGAAGATTTGATTCAAATGGGTCAACTGAAAGAAGACTCAGGAGCCTCAAAGTACAAGAAACCTAGCCAAGCTAGTAAAGTCCACGAAGTGGCGAGCATCACCCCCACTAATCCTTTGCGTGTGGGGAACATGAGAAATGGCAATCAGTCCAGAAGAACCTATACTGATCTTGGGATGCCAATCCTTGTGGTATTCCGAGAGGCTGTCAAAGCTAACTACTTAAAGCCTTTGGAAGCGAGGCCACCACCAAATCCATTACCAAGGAATTACAGGGCTGATGAATACTGTGAATATCATCAGGGGCATGGGCACAAGACTGAAGCATGCTGGACACTCAAGAACCGCATCCAGGACCTAGTGGACAACGGTTCAATTATTCCCAGAAGCAAGCCAAACATTAGTACTAACCCCTTACCAAATCACGGGGTAAATGCTATCATGGCTGACCAGGAACTGATCGATCCTTTCGAACTGTTCCTAGAAATGAATAGCATCTGTGTCCTAGATCTGAATGACCTAGCTGAAGAGGTCGATGCTATTACCAGGAGCGGGAGACAATATGAGCCACTAGTCTTGGATAAAATCCAAAATAAGCCCTACCAGAGGGCAGAGGAGCCAAAGGAGGACCCGGTACTGGCACAATTAAAAAAGACACAAGCTAGGGTGTCAATCTGGGAACTTTTGGCGTCATCCTTTCCTCATCGCCAAGCTCTTTGCAAGGCTTTAAGCCAACTTCAGACATCAGTAGAGGTTAGCCCTGAAGTGCTAGTATCCACCCTTACCCAATCATCCAAAATACAAAGCGTCGGGTTCTCTGATGATGACTTACCCAAGGAGGGAGGCAGTCATAACAATGCCCTTTATGTCACTGTCAAGACCAGAGACAAAACTGTGCCCATGGTTCTCATTAATAATGGGTCAGCGCTGAACGTTTGCCCACTGAGAGTAGCCAGCTGTCTAGGGTTGGAAGAAACGGACTTCACGCCCTCAGACCAGATAGTGAAGGCCTATGACAGCACCCAGAGGGAAGTATTGGGGGTTGCTACGCTAAAGTTAACAGTTGGGCCAGCTATGATGGAAGTCCCGTTCCAGGTGATTGTACCGACTAGCTTCAACCTGCTTCTGGGCCGACCATGGATACACCACACCAAGGCGGTACCCTCGTCCTTGCACCAGAAGGTCAAGTTTCCCTACGAAGACAAAGTCAATTCAGGGGGATGACTATAGAAGCTAAAAAAGCCAAAAGGTCAGCCTCTCTTGAGGCCAACCCTGAAACCGCTAAACCTACCCTCTTGGGATTCAGTATGACACTGTGCAGTTCGAAGGAAAGACTGCAAACTCTCGAATTCTCTTTGATTTCGGGACGGTGCAA